>NC_091639.1:25826391-26126391 GCF_027580195.1 Bos mutus
ATCATTCACCTCTTCTTTTTATGGAGCTCGAATATGGAAACAACGTAGCCAAAAACCATAACAAGAGGCCTAGATGCTGGAAAATATGGCTCACTGGCATACAATGGTTAAATGGTGATAAAATGTACAAATACCAAACACCTCTTTATTCACCTCTAATATCATTTCATGGCAAATAGATGGGGAGACAATGGAAACAGTGAGAGACTTTATTTTGGGGGGCTCCAAAATCACTGCAGATGGTGACTGCAGCCATGAAATTAAAAGACACTTGCTCCTTGGAAGAAAAGCTATGACCAACATAGACAGCATATTAAAAAGCAGAGACATTACTTTGCCAACAAAGGTCCATCTAGTCAAAGCTATGGTTTTTCCAGTAGTCATATATGGATGTGAGTAAGACTGTAAAGAAAGCTCAGTGCCAAAGAATTGATTCTTTTGAACTGTGGTATTGGAGAAGACTCTTGAGAGTCCCTTGGACTACCAGGAGATCCAACCAGTCCATACTAAAGGAAATCGGTCCTGAAAATTCACTGGAAGGACTGAAGCTGAAGCTTCAATACTTTGGCCACCTGATGCAAAGAACTGACTCATTGGAAAAGACCATGATGCTGGGAAAGATTGAAGGCAGGAGGAGAAGGAGATGACAGAGGATGAGATGGTTGGATGGCATTGCCGACTTGATGGACATGAGTTTGAGTAAGCTCTGGGAATTGGTGATGGACAGGAAGCCTGATGTGCTGCAGTCCATGGGGTTGCAAAGAGTTGAACGTGATTGAGCGACTGAACTGAACTGATATACATTTTCTGAGACTGACAATAGATGACTGTTAGAATGATCCATAATTTTGTATTAGTGGCTCTTCTTCATTGGTTTATTAACCTGGATAATAAAGAGTTAATTCAGGAGATGATTTCTTCTCCATCCTGAGGTTAGTTCACCCTACCAAATGCCATGTGTCCTCACTAGGGCTCCGCTGGGACTGAGGCGTTGGTGTGGGAGTGGCTCAGTCATTTCTCTGGAGTTCTTCTCCATTTCTTTGATGGCATCATTGCTATGTTTCCAAACCATAAAGCAGCACAATATTGGGAAAACCCCACTGGACAGCAAAGAGATATGATTACATTTAGTGCTCACATGTCTTCTCTTCAATTATCCACCCACCAGAGGGTCATTTTATTGCACACTCCCTCAGGGGGATCTTTTGGATTGTAATAAGCATCTATTTAGGTTGGGTTTATGGGTTCTAGTCAGCCTTTTTGTGATAATAAATAAGGTGATTGATTCGGGAGCTTCTGGAAATAATAGAGTGAAGGCAACATCACGTTCTAGTTATCAGATGTTTTAATTAATAATCCAAAGGGGAGAATTGAAGTAAAAGGGAAGTAAGGTTATTAAATAAACAGTCAGGGTCTGTCCTTTGTGCCACAGTGCCTTTCGTACTGGGAGATTTGATTAGAATCATGCTGTACCTTCTTCTGTGCCCCTTGACTTCATTCTGTGTCTCAGGTGATTTGCAGAACTGTTTGTATTCCAAGAGTGAGAAGATGCTGGGATCCAGGGATTTGGGGGCCAGAGTCATCGTTCAGTCCTTTCCGGAGGAGCCCAGCCGGGTCCAGTTGAAGGGAGTGCAGTTCCGGGACTTGGGACAAGCCTTCCATGAGCATGTGAGCTCCCTGATGCTGGTAGGAGCTATGAGAGGTGAGGAGGCCCAGGCATGATGTCTCATCTTTCTTCTTCTATATTCAAGGCTCTCTTTGCAAGGGGGTCCTGGTAGGTGGTATGTGGGAACATGGGGGATTCAGAGATGGATAACTATACTGTAGATCTATGGTTCAGAGAGTCACTTGGAGAGCTTATTAGAATTCGCACGTAGAGACCCTGTCTCAGACAAATTGTGATCCAAAGTGAGCCTAGAAAAACTGAATTTTTAACCTTCTGATTCTGGAACAAGTAGTCCATGTTTCCTTTTGAGAAATGTCACTATAGGTACAGCAGATGTGGAGGGAACCACACAAATCCATGTTTTGAATCCTGCCACTACAGTGTACTGGCTTTGTGACTACAGATAGATTGATATTAAATACTATAAATTATCAGTCAAGGCTAGTGGAAAGCACTTTGGGAAGATGTCCTAACATAGAGGAATCCCCTGCCTGAGAAAAGTGGGGAGAATGGCTGAGAACCAGGCTCTCTTCCTGGGGAAGCAGACAGAGTGTGCAGACCTTGACCAGACCTGAAGAGACACGAGGGAAGCAGCAGACATCCAAGGCAGGTGGGGACAAGTAGATAAAAAGATCAGAATCAGAAAAGAAGAACATGACCAGATGTACTGATAAAGGCTCTGAAATCAAAGTTGGAGACGTGTAGGAGCATCTAGGGTGAAATTCCAATGCCAGAGTCTGATATACGGAGTTGAGAGATGGGTACAGATGCTGAGCGATGAGGACAGCAGCCCTGTCGCAGTCACGCTCCCCTGCCCTCAGCACCTCAACACCCACACAGCCAAGCTCCAGAAGTCAATGCCTGACAAAGCGCATCAGGGCATATGGGAGGTTCAATGGGGCTTGAAAAGTGCTAGAATTACAGCAGGCATTGACAAAGTAATCCATGAGGTCACTGAAGGCAGGATCCTGGCTAGCAGCATTTTTTTCTCACTTTAAATTATCTGCTTGCCAAGAATACCTCTCCTAATTTTCTAAGATCTTTTCCACCTTATTTATTTCTACACTCGTTAGGGGGATGGGTCCCTCACATGGTTCTTTCCCAAGTACATTAGGATGATCAGAATCTTTGTACCCTTCTTTCTGGTTCTTCGGTCTCCTGGTGCTTATAATGCTGAGGAATATTTGATGTGGGTCAGTTCCAGTAGAAGTGAGGGGAGCAGTCACATAGGAGTTATCAGTTGAACATAATCAACAGCTCCCCATCAAAAATGTACTCAGTCTGCCTCCTCAACCTCTGCTTTAGAGTACCTGCACATTTATTTATTTATATATTTATTAGGTTTTATTTGAAAAATGGTTCAGTGCTTGGACTTCCCTGGTGACTCAGATGGTAAAGAATCTGCCAGTAATGCAAGAGACCCTGGTTTGATCCCTGGGTTGGGAAGGTCTCCTGCAGAAGGGAATGGCTACCCACGCCAGTATTCTTGCCTTGAGAATTCTGTGGACAGAGGAGCCTGTGGGGCTACAGTCCATGGGGTTGCAAGTTGGACAGGATTGAGCGGCTAACACTTTCACTTTCACTTTTCAGTGCTTAACCAAAGTTTGAAATCCATTGAATTAATACATTATCCCCTGTAGGTCTCTGTTAAAATGCAAATGTGTTTCCTGGGAGGGGGAAACCCATTAACCCAGAGGTTAGAAACTTCTGGCATGCTTGCCAAAGAATCCTTTATTGTTTCATGCCCTACAGGCTCTCATAACCTGTGTGGCCAGCTTGTCCTCAGTCGAGGGAGTTAGAGGGTGTTGGAATCTTTGCTTGGTGTTTCCTTTAGAGGTTTACCGTTCCCTGAACTCATCCACTATAGCTCTGTTAACACATTAGTCCTTACTGGTTGTTCAGATGTACCATTGTATTCTGAGGGGCAAGCAGTGATGTTGTGGTGGAGACCTGGTCAGGAAAAGTCTGCAGCAGGCAGTGTTTCCTACATGAGTGGATGTGGATGCGCTAACTTATTAGTGAGTGATGTGAAGGCATCTGGTGCTGGGATCAAGGCGAATCTATAGACCTTGTGTCTATGGAGACACTGTAGTTGAGATTTTTCTGCTGCTGCTGCTGCTGCTAAGTCACTTCAGTCGTGTCCAACTCTGTGCGACCCCATAGACGGCAGCCCACCAGGCTCCCCCGTCCCTGGGATTCTCCAGGCAAGAACACTGGAGTGTGTTGCCATTTCCTTCTCCGATGTGTGAAAGTGAAAAGTGAAAGTGAAGTTGCTCAGTCGTGTCCGACCCTCAGTGACCCCATGGACTGCAGCCTACCAGGCTCCTCCGTCCATGGGATTTTCCAGGCAGGAGTACTGGAGTGGGGTGCCATTGCCTTCTCCATGAGATTTTTCTAGATAGTCCCAAGGTCAAAGGTCAAATTATTACATAAACCAAAGCCATTTTTCTAATACTTCAAACATTTGGTATCGATATAATCTCTCTCCCTGTCTGGAAATAATACAAAGCTTCTTTTTCAGGATTTATAATTTTATTATCCAAATAAAACGTTTTAATTATTTTAATGTGTTTTCTTCATCAGACTCAAGATACACAAATGCAGAATTTACTTAGTTTTATTCATCTTACACCTCTGGCACAAGACATAATTCCTGAAATATATAGTTGATACTCAGTAAATAGTTGTTCATTAATTGATTCAGTCCACATGTATCGATTTGGGAGGTCATAAAATATGTTCATGGAGCCAGTGTAATGATTTTCTTAAATGTCAGTTTCTCTTAGCACAGTAGAAGATATTTCCCCTCCAGTTCCACAAACCACCATATTCAAATGTGAGAGTTCTGGTCCTCAGACTGATCTGTAGCTTTACTTACAATTTGGATAAATCAGGAATTTGGGATTAACAGATTCACACTGCTATATGTGAAATAGATAAACAGCAAGGACCTATTTATTGTATAGCACAAGGAACTGTGTTCAATATTTTGTAATAATCTATCATGGAAAAGTTTATGAAAGGGAATGTGTATATATACACATATATATATATACATATATACACATATGTATGTATAACTGAATTACTTTGCTGTATACCTGAAATATCGTAAATCAACTATACTTCAATTAAAAGAATAACTTCATAGCTCAAGATATAACGACTACCTCTCCTCATGCTGGATGCAGTTTTCAGAGGTCAGAATTGGTCTGTAAGCCTTAGCTGTTTGTTTCTTGAGCTGCTGTCCATTACACTGTGATGAGAAGTGGAAGTGAAATCTCTCAGTCGTGTCCGACTCTTTGCGACCCCATGGACTGTAGCCCACCAGGCTCCTCTGTCCATGGGATTTTCCAGGCAAGAATACTGGAGTGGGTTGCCATTTCCTTCTCCAGGAGATCTTCCCGACCCAGGGATTGAACCCGGGTCTCCCACATTGTAGGCAGACGCTTTACTGTCTGAGCCACCAGGGAAGTCCAAAGAGTAGATACCAAAGATGGCGGCCACCAGGACATCTTGAGAGCCATGCGTTCCTCGTGATTTGGCCATGTTCTCTCTTTCTCAGATGGTTTTCTTTTCTGACGTGTGGCCCTTGGATTCCACTATGGTGATCTTTGGTGTCTTTAAGATACATTGGTCTAAGCTGCCTGTTTTTAAATTTCTGCTGCCAACTCCTTATTTCTTGAATTTTATTATTGTGTGGAAGAATGTTCGTAGTTATATTCTAGCAGCATTTGGGGATGATCAACAGAATGTGAGGAGCCTTTGAGATTCCCTACTGTTTACCATCCTCTTTGTCGTTCAGGTTCCTACCTGCAGGGTTGCACAGTGCGGCGGTCCTTCAGCAGAGGCCTCAGCATGTCCCAGACCTCAGGCCTGAAGGTGGACAGTAATGTGTTCTATGATATTTCAGGCCATGCACTGCTGGTGGGTAAGTGAAATCGGCTTGTTTAACTTCGACATTCTGGTGCAGGACACGTTATTTTTTAAAAAAGAATTATTGTTCCCAGATTTGAATTTCCAATTTGTAAAAACTTTAGTCTCTGATCTTTAGAAATAGGCTGTAGTTAAAAATTCTAGTTGTAAATTCAGTCTTTAATTAGCTTACTAAGCTTTACCCATAGGAAATTGATTTTTATTTTTTGTTTCTTTAAATTTATTTAAAAAATTTTATGGAAGTATAGTTGGCTTATAATGCTGGGTTAATTTCTGCTATACAGCAAAATGGTTCGGTTATGCACATATATATATATGTATATATTCTTTTTTCATTTTCTTTTCCATTGTGGTTTATCACAAGATATTGAGTATAGTTCTCTGTGCTCTGTAGTAGGACCTTGTTTATCCATCCTCTGTATAATGGTTTGCATCTGCTAATCCCCAACTCCAAATCCTTCCCTCTCCTACCCCACTACCCCCCTGGCAACCACAAGTCTGTTCTCCATATCTGTGAGTCTGTCTCTCAGGAAACTGATTTTTAAAGATAGACATTTCAGTTCATGTTAATCAATATACAATAAATATAAAATTTATTGTCAGCAATTTCAACAGTAATTCAAAGTCACATAAATATGTCTTTGTGCAGCTTCATGAAGCATCAAACCTGGATGTTGAACAAGGAATTAAACATTTTTGAATCCTGTTCTTCACTACTTCTGTGGCTTGTCGAAGAAGCCTGTTTTAAGAATTTTCTAAATGGTCATCTGTATTGACATTTGTTTCCTAAAGTCCATTCCCTTTGTGATGCTTAAAAATATCAGACTGTATCATCTTAAAGCCCTTTAAGAATTTATTTCTTTTAGAATATAATCCAGAATCCTTACTCTGGCTTAAAAACCTTCCTTAGTGAGGCTGCTTCTACTAACCTTGGTATACCTCTCTTGCTCTTTTTCTCTCCCTCTGTGCTCTCACTACACTGACCTCTTTTAATTCTTTCAAAAAGCCACACATTCTCCTGCCTCAGGACCTTTGCACAGCTCTTGCCTTCTGTTCATACCATTCATTCTCCTCCTATAATAGCCCTCCCCAACACTCCCAAATCAAGTCTGTCTGTTTAAACTCTTTTATCACCATTCATTACTTACTGATTTAAAATTATACATCATGTTTCTGACCATCTGATCAATGTCTGTTTTTCTATTAATACCAGATTTCATGAGAACATCATCTCCTTAGTACTTAACAGAATTTTTAAATAGTGCATTTGGAGATATATTTGTTGAAATAAATCTATTAATGAACAAAAGGTCTTTGGTTATATCAGAATAACCAAATCAGAGGTTTTCACTGAAAGGAAAACTATAATTGTACTTGTTAGCTAGTGTTTTCTATTTAAATTAATTCTGTGATATCATCAGTGGGAAAATTTGCATGTTTCATTTAGGAATGATCTGTTAAGATAAAAGCTGGAAAGGTTCTAACTGTGGAAGGAAATAGTTTAGTGAGAAAATATGGATCATGTAAACTAACTCCAGGGTTTCTCTGATAGCTCAGCTGGTAAAGAATATGCCTGCAAGACCCCAGTTCAATTCCTGGGTCAGGAAGATTCCCTGAAGAAGGGTAGGCTACCCACTCCAGTATTCATGGGCTTCTCTGGTGGCTCAGACGGTAAAGAATCTGCCTGTAATGTGGGAGATCTGGGTCCAATTCCTGGATCAGCAAGATCCCCTGGAAAAGGACAGGTTACCCACTCCAGGATTCACAGGCTTCCCTGGTGGCTTAGGCGGTAAAGAATCCGCCTGCAATGTGGGAGACCTGGATTTGATCCCTGGGTTGGGAAGATCACGGGGAGGAAGACATGGCAACTCACTCCAGTATTCTTGCCTGGAGATTCCCCATGGACAGAGGAGCCTGGTGGGCTACAATCCATGGGGTCCCAAGAGTCAGACATGACTGAGTGACTAGGCACAGCACAAACTAACACCAGCTCTAAAAGGCTAAGGGCTAAGGACAATAGAAGTTATCAGGTGCAAGACAGTCTTTTGATTGGAAAAGGACAGGGCAGTCAGACTAACACATGGAAGGTTGGCGTTGCTTATTTTTACCTTTATTGCTGTAAGGGAAAAGTTTGTTGAAACCTGGTGCAGAAATTCAGGGAGGCACCATAACAATATTATTTTAGGGGGAAACAATTTTGTGAAGTTGGCATTAACTAGGCAAGGAATGAAACCTGCAGGAGGAATTTATCCTTGAGTGCTTGGATATCGTGAGTGGAAGCTCTTTGACCTCTACTGTATTGTAGGTGATGGAATTAGAATATCTGTCAGTGAATTTTAGATAAGATATTCAATCCATGCAAAATAAGTTTGCAGACTCAGACACATGAAATGACATAGGAAACCCAGATATCTGAAGACCTAGAAGAAAGGGGATCTGTGGGGCTGCTCTGTATGGATGCTACATGGTTGACCTCTCTGTAGAATCCATGTGTGCATGCTAAGTTGCTTCAGTTGTGTCTGACTGTTTGTGACGCTATGGACCGTAGCCTGCCAGGCACCTCTGTCCAAGGGATGGAATGCTGGAGTGGGTTCCCATTTCCTTCTCCAGGGGATCTTCCCGACCCAGGGATTGAACCTGTGTCTCTTAGTCTTTTGCATTGGCAGGCGGTTTCTTTACCACTAGTACCACCTGGGAAGCCTTTCTGTAGCATGGGCCATGCTCTTTTATTCTGTTCTAGTTCAAACCTCTGATCTGAGTGTGAGTGTCTCAGATCCTGTCTAGCCTGTTTATCCAGGACATTCCAGATCTTCCAGGGGATGAGAGGGGCATGCAGATGGTTGGTGGTCAATTCAAAGAGCTCAGGGTAGGGCTGGATGTAACACGGAGTGTGTGCCATTTAACTGCAGAGACAGTCACTTAGATTCTTCTTAAGAAGTAAAACACTAGATCTATTTCTTTGTTATTTTTATTTAAAATGAGCTTCTGATTTCTCTGATAGCTCAGTTGGTAAAGAATCCGCCTGCAGTGCAGAATATCCTGCTTTGATTCCTGGGTCGCGATGATCCCCTGAAGAAGGGAAAGGCTACCCACTCCAGTATTCTGGCCTGGAGAATTCCATGGACTACCGTTTATGGGATCGTAAAGAGTTGGACACAACAGAGCGACTTTCACTCACACTCTGATTCATGAAGTTCTAGAACTAAAAGGTTCACATAATCTGTGTCTGTCTGATTCATAGATAAAATCACACACACAAATTGAAGCAAGCCACACCAAAACAAGAAATAGTATTAAAGGAGCTCTCATTTTCCTGGGTGGCACGAAATGTGCTGAGGTAACATCATCTTTTGTTCTCAGGTACATCCCCCGAGATAAGGTATATCCTTTGGGAGGTTACTTCTGGAGGAGGAAAGGGTAAATATATAAATTGGTTTTAAATTTATTACCATCTATTTAAGTTGTCATACATTTTATAGACAGGGCTGCTGGCAGAATGTTAGATGTCTTAAATTCGTTGAACACACTAGATGTTTACAGCTGTCTATATAATATATGTATATACATGATGAGAACTCTAATCTATATTAGTAGAAATAAGAATGTTGGGTCGAGTACATTTTAATTATGTTGGCAAATCCCCTTTTCTTAAATTAGACTGGTCAGAACAGGGAAACATAATAAGAAACAATGTGATCATTCGTGTTTCTGGTGCTGAGGGACTCTCCAGTCCTGAAGTGGTGACACCCTCTGGTATCTACATCCGCCATCCCACCAATGTTATAGAGGTAAGAGCTTCAGATCCTCTAGGGAGATCAGAGCTGAGAGGCATAATGTTCACTCTGAAAATTATCCTGAGTGGCAGCATCAGTGTTGTGGGATAAATCATTTACTTGCTGCACATTGGTAATGGGAAACTACTTTATGATTTTTGATTAAACAGCTTTAGGATAAATGTAATCATTTCCTCAGAATTCCCATTAACATTCTTTGAGGCAATATCTATATGAAGTGAAATGAAGTAGATATTGATTACTTTCTGGTCATAAAATATCTTCCTGAGTTATATGTGGTGGTCACTGAATTTGGTCTTGATTCTGATAATAATTATTAAAATCTTCGTTATGCTACTGTATTAATGTGGTCATACTGTTGCCATTTAAGAGTGTTCAGAACTGAGGGTCAGCAGAGTTGTGTGGTGAGTGAGAGCATGTCAGATTCCAGGATGAACAGAGTACAGTTGACCCTTGAACAACACGGGTTTGAACTGCATGAGTCCACTCATACTCAGATTTTTTTCCATAGTAAATGCTACACTCTCATATTATCCACAGTTAGTTGAACCCGCAGGCGTGGAACCATGGACACTGAGGAATCATGTATATGGAAGGCCGATTATACATTTTACATGAATTTTTGACTGCATAGAGGGTTGACACCTGCAATCTCTGCAATGTTCAAAACTCAGCTATACACTCTGTTGGCCTTGGTTTTTTTTTTTTTAATCCCATTATTTATTACAACTTAACATTACTTTTTCTTAGTAAATTTCTATCTAAGCCGTTTAAGGAATTATTTTTTTCTGGTAGTTTAACCACAAATCTGTGAATGAGGAATGGCATCAGAGTAGTGGGAAGGCCATTTAGTTTCCCCTTTTCCAAAGGTTTTGTCCCATGGACTATGAAAGGGTTAAGGGCCTCACTCTTCAGGACATGGCTCTGAGTATCTACTGTGATAATTATGCCAAGTTTCTGAGGAATGGAGACAATGAACATCTCTCTCTCTCTCTGATCATCTGTTTTTAATTACCTTCAGCTGAATAACCCCTAATAAAAGTCATGGTTATCTCTTCAACCCTCAGCTAGACTCTTAATTATGTTTATTCCAAGCACAGCACTTACACACTATTTTAGGTGCCTAATAGGGGCAGCTAATATGCCAATGAGGAAAGGAGGCAGAACTGCATGATTGAAGAATACCCAGCTCTAGACACAGAGCAACGAGAGCAACATTTAACTTGTTGGTGACCACAGGGCTTGTGGCATAGCCATCCCAGAAAGCTTTGGGGACTTAAGAGCTATGTTTTGTATAGTTTCTTGGATCGCAGAATCATGACTACTTTGAAATGCCTAGAAGAAAGGACACCCTCAAGATGCCCAGGTCATCTTCTTGCAGGAGACTGCTGCTGCTGCTGCTAAGTCGCTTCAGTCGTGTCCGACTCTGTGCAACCCCATAGACGGCAGCCCACCAGGCTCCGCTGTCCTTGGGATTCTCCAGGCAAGAACACTGGAGTGGGTTGCCATTTCCTTCTCCAATGCATGAAAGTGAAAAGTGAAAATGAAGTCTCTCAGTGGTGCCCGACTCTTAGCGATCCCATGGACTGCAGCCTACCAGGCTCCTCTGTCCATGGGATTTTCCAGGCAAGAGTACTGGAGTACTCTGCCTGCAGTAGAGACTAGAATGTATCTAAATCCACACTGAGTGTCAGGGGTGCTGCCTGCTTTGCTTCACTGGGTAGAGTCTTGTCTCTGGGGCAAGTGTCCTGACTACTAGTTGACTAGTAAGAAATGAGCTGACTAGCAGCCACTATGAGGAACAGTATGGATGTTCATTACAAAACTGAAAATAGAGTTACAATATGATCTGGTGGTCCCACCCTGAGCATGTTTCTGGAAAAAATTAAAACTCTAATTCGAAAAGATACATGTACCTCAAAGTTCATAGCAGCACTATTTGGAAAAAGTGAAAACTCTAATTCAAAAAGATACACTCACCTCAATGTTCATAGCAGCACTATTTATGATAGCCTAGGCACGGAGAGTTCTTGCCTGGAGAATCCCAGGGACGGGGGAGCCTGGTGGGCTGCCGTCTATGGGGTTGCACAGAGTCGGACACGACTGAAGTGACTTAGCAGCAGCAGCAGCAGGCATGGAGAAGGCAATGGTATACCCCACTCCAGCACTCTTGCCTGGAAAATCCCATGGACAGAGGAGCCTGCTGGGCTGCCAGTCCAGGGGGTTGCTAAGAGATGGACACGACTGAGCGACTTCACTTTCACTTTTCACTTTCACGCACTGGAGAAGGAAATGGCAACCCACTCCAGTGTTCTTGCCTGGAGAATCCCAGGGATGGGGGAGCCTGATGGGCTGCCGTCTATGGGGTTGCACAAGAGTTGGACACGACTGAAGCGACTTAGCAGCAGCAGCAGCAGCAGGCATGGAAGCAATTTAAGTGTCCACTGACAGATGAATGGATAAGGAAGATGTGGTGTATATGTATGTATAATATGTATATATATGTATATATATATATAATAGTAGAATTATTTAACCATAAAAGAATGAAATAATGCTATCTATAAAAACATGGATTAGAGATTATCATACTAAGTGAAGTAAGATAAAGAATGACAAATATCACCTGATATCACTATCTGTGGAATCTAAAAAAAAAAAAAAGGTACAGAAGAACTTATTTACAAAACAGAAATAGACTTATAAACATAGAAAACAAGCTTATAGTTACCAAGTGGGAAAGGGAGAAGTGGAATAAATTAGGAGTTTGGGATTAACAGATAAATGTTACTATATATAAAATAGGTAAACAAAGACCTACTATATAGCACAGGCGACTATATTCAGTGTCGTGTAATAACCTGTAATGGGTACGAGTATGAAAAAGAATATATATGTTTGTAATTGAATCACTTTTCTATATACTTGAAACTAACACAAAACAAACAAGCAAAACAACATGAAGCAAAAGAAATGAGCTGGCTATAGATGCAGAGAACCAGAGGCCCACATGCAAGCTCATAGGTCACCTGAGACTTTGTATACTGATCTGTGTAACAGTGCACAGTCAGAAAAGAATATATTGATCCCAAAACACGTTTTTTTGATTCCTGTTAGATGCCTTCCCTTTCGTTCATTTACTTTCTTCCTCTTTACAAAGTTAAAAAACAATACAGTGCATGCATTTGGAGAATGAGATTTTAGTTTAAGGTGGTTAACGTAAGTTCATTAAGTACATTCATTGGGTATATTCCTGACATTTTCATCTTCAATGATCTTAAAATTCTGTTACAAAATGATCTTAAATTGGCTTGTTAACTTTTAGTCCTTCAAAAGTGTCTGATATGTAATAGTTGCTCAATAAAAATTAATTGAATATAATAAATAAATGGATATAGGTATAATTCCATAATCAAAGAATGGGGGGAAGAAAGAGGAAATTAAAGAATGGATCCCAATATCCCTCAATCATTTTGATGACTGAAAAATAAGGTGTTTCATCTGTGTCAGCATTTAGATCTTGTGGAACTCATGTCTGAGTGTTAAATTTTGCACAGTCCCCTCCAATTTTGCAGCTGTGCCCCTGGGGTTCTGCTGTACTGTCTCTTTTGTATTCTGTTGTCTAGAATGTGCCACAACCAAGGGACATAGGTGTAACTGGGCATATGTGTCAGAACCTAAAAATTAGGAACTTCTCTTAGTGCCTATGAAGGTCATTTCAGTCATTGGACAAATAGTAAGCTTGTGTTTATTGTATTTTAAGTGGATGATACACAGAAAAAATGTGTCTTAGAAATATATTTTTATTCCAAAGTGATAATCAGAAGGCTACAACAGTGATGGGCTGGTGCGTGAGGTGCAGTTTGTGAGAGGTGTGTGTATGTGCAGTTGGGCAAAATATTTTTTTTTAAGCTATGCATTACTATGATTCAATAGGATTTTTCTTTTTTAAAAAGTTTTAATTTTGAAATAGTTTTAGACTTAGAAGTTGCATAAACAGAACCGAGAGTTCCTATGTGCCTTTTCCCCAGCTTCCCCCAATGGTACCTAACCATAACCATTGCCATAGAGCAATGGCACAACCAGGAAACCGGTATTGGGACTATGTTATTATGTAAACAAAAGCCTTTATATTTGAAGGTGACCTAATCCCAGTGGCTGGACAACCAATCCAGAAAGCCTACATTATAGACATTGACCTTGAAATCTCTGGCCTAGCCTGGCAGGCAGGAAGAAATGGAGTTGATCCTTAATTAAGTCTCTGCAGTGATTTGTAGTTGTATATTGTTCCTAGATCCAGAGACTAGGACCAAATGTTCTGCCCAGTGCATGGAATTCACCTTGGCTGTCAGGCAGCCATCTTTACAGTTCACTCACCTTCAACTCTGCCTGGTATAAGGATATTTCAAGTGAGATATTCCTTTTTAGTTTTCATAGCTGCGAGTGGTTCACTTGCCTCACTGCCCAGGCTGCCACTAAGCTAAATTTGGGGCAGTTTCTGTGAGAAGCAAAATCTTAGCTTTGTGTCGTTCTTCCTAGTGAGGGCTCAGTGTGGTAGTCCTGTTTGAGTGTCCAAGGAACTTGAGGTATTCCTTTATATACTCCTTAGATAGGTTTTTCCAGGCTTTCCAGCAAAGATCGGTGGTGGTTCTTTCATGCATAACCTGTAGCATTGGGAGCACTTCATCAGTGTCCTGAGTCTCTGACTCCTTTGTGGGCATTTCTTGTTACCTGCCCAGACGCTTCATCTTTCTCATAGACTGAACCTAGTTTGACCTCAGGCTGGAAGGTTTTTGCTCTCTATCAGCGAGAGACCGTACACTCTGAGTGCTCCAGAACCTCCCATATGTATGTGGGCTTTGAACATTTCCCATGACCAGACCCCTATTTAGAATAGCCAATGGAAAACCCCTAAAGACCAGTCCTTTGGAAGCATCCATTTGATTTGTAGGGAATTTGTTCTGGTTTGTGAATCAATTTTGTAAGGAATTCTGTGTTTAAAGGCTGATTTCAGCTCTCTAGCTCTCTCCACTCAATAGCTAATGTATATTTAAGAGCTGCCTGAAGGGTTGACTCACTTTTTTTTTTTTTTTTTTTTAGTGACTACAGATGCACACCTCAAGGAGCTGGCATACTTGGGCAGTTAATTTCTTTCTGGAATTTCTCTTCCTTGAATGTCCATAATACATTGACTTCCGCAAAGAATTGATTTCCACACAAAATTCCTTGCTTGCCTTAAACCCTTCCCCACAAGCCGCTGGCTACCTGCATACATATGTGGTTTCTTCTCATGAATCGTTTGTAGCATACCCAATTGGAATGGAGAGTAAAAAGGGCTGGAAAGTAATGCCATCCGACTGTTTAAGTGCTTCTTTTATGAAAAAAAGTGAGCCTTATTGGCTAACAGAAGACCAAAGTTGCAAATATCCTGCCCAACTATAAATGCACTTGGAAAGCATTTACCTATGATCACCCAGGTGCTCCAAAAATACTAATGACACCAGGGCAGATGATTTAACAAATTATTCATTCTCTCAAAATACATGCCTGTCTAGCCAAGACAATGAATAAGGATGAAGTCCTTGGAATATATTCTGGAAATACTTGAATCTTTCCCTTCCTGGTAGAGTCGTGGTAATGAATTAGCATCTCATCGCTAATGAAATAGAAGTGTACATTCAAGTTGAGAAGATCATTTCTAACCTCTTGTGAACCTTTCTTGTGGTTTGTATACTTGCAGAAGAGGCAGGTGTTTCAGAAGCTCCCGTTATCTAACTCTCAGTTCTCATATACTCGTGGCCTTTCTAGTGACTCATAGGGCGGTGGAGACACAGCCACTCTTCACTGGCTGTGTGGAAGGTGGAGCTTCATATGTGCTTCTCTGAGGAAGCTTCCTGTTGTGTAACCATAACGGAATCAACAGTCACATTGCTTGCTTGTGTTTCTTTGAGGGCACTTTTATTTAGTGCTTCCCCTGGGCGCTTGGATCTGTCAACTTAGGAACAGCGATTCTTTCAAAGCTGAGGATCGTAAGTGCATGTCTTGTTTGCTAGCTGAGCGAAGAATTGCGATAACTGATTCAATTGCTAATAAGTGTTCTTTGGGGGAGTGTCTAATAGAAGATTTGATTGTTTAAAAAGATATAAATACCCTCCCAGTAAAAACTGTCAAAGTATTCTTGTTATAATTACCACGTTTTTATATTTAGGTTGGTCTTTCATCAACATTTGGAGACAGGATACTGGAAAATGGGTATGGGTCATTTCAAGAACACATACAGACTATTTTTTTTAACCATGCTAATATTAGCATGGGCTTCCCTGGTAGCTCAGATGGCAAAGAATTTGCCTGCAATGCGGGAGACCCAGGTTTGATCCCTGGGTTGGGAAGATCCCCTAGAGAAGAGAATGGTTACCCACTCTAATATTCTTTACTGGGAGAACTCCATGGACAGAGGAGCGTGGCGGGCTATAGTCCATGGGGTTGTGAAGAATCAGATGCAACTGAGTGACTTTGAGCAAGAGAGTATTTGGGGCCATAACATTTGGGGCCATAAAATTCTTTGGTTGTGAGAGCCTGTCCTCTATAAACCAGCATTCCTGATTTCTGTCAAATTAATGCTAGTAAAACCCCTCTCTTTCTGAGTTGTGACAACAGAAACTGTCTCCAGAGATTTCCACATGCTCTCTGGGGAACAATATCATCCTAGCTGACAACTACAGCTCCAGACTCGCCCAGCCCCCCAAGATAATTGGGGTCTTAAAGATGGCCCAGGTCCCCTGAAGTCACGTTAGCATCTTTAATAGTGATTCAGCTTCATATTCAATGATATCCAAAAGTCACTTTTGGCATGTGGAAAGATATATGATTGGAATTTTAAGTGGCTTCAGGAAGTGGAAGAAGAGCTCAGAATCCAAAAGAATGAAGTGCAGTAGAGAATGGGCCTCTGGTGCACAGATAAAGAAGGTGTTCTGTGGCGGAGTGAAAAAGTCCTGGCTGGTGGGATCCAAATCCCCGGAGTGAGCGAGCCTTCAGCGCCCCCAGTGGATGAGAGGCTGATGTTCAGGAAACGGCACCTATGATTATGTCAGTAAGCCCTGGCCCACCTACCAGGTCCCAGCAGTGTTGTCTCCCTGCCAGGCCTCCCATCTCAGGGTCAGTTCTGGCCTTCACTCACACTTCTCCAGAAGCCAGCAACCTCCAGGGGCTGGGGCACTGGTTTCTCCTTTCGCATACACCAGGAGTTGAGTATTGTTGGTTTTAAAACATCCTATTTCAGGGCTCCCTTTACCCCTGTCACACAAGGTGTAGAGCTGAGACTGGGCAGCTTGTTCCCTGGCTTTCCTTCTCTGGGTTCCCATGGGACAGGACAGATGCCCACAAGTACATAGGATGTATCTAGCATCCTGATCTGTTGGCTGTTCATTCCTCCCACTAAAACAGAATAGCCCACATAGCATTGACTATTGCCTGGGGTTAAGAGGTTGTAAAGTCAGTGGCTACAGGGATCAGCCTGATATCATAAAGAACTGAAGCAGGAAAGGTGGGGACTTTCCAGGTGGGGACTTCCCAGGTGTTCTTGTGGTAAAGAATCCACCTTCCAATGCAGGAGACATAAGAGACGTGGGTTCAATCCCTGGGTTGGGAAGATCCCTTGGAGGAGGGCATGGCAACCCACTCCAGTGTTCTTGCCTAGAGAATCCCATGGACAGAGGAGCCTGGCCAACTACAGCCCATAGGGTTTTAAAGAGTAGAGCGTGACTGAGTGACTTAGCAGCATGCATGGCAGAGTCATCCATAGTCCAAGACAGCAGGCTTTTCTTAGCTCCAGCTAATCTATGGCTATCCCACAGGAGTTGGGCTCAAATTTTTTTTTAAAAAGTGTCTGAGTTTTTATCTCAAGTCTCCTGGTTTTAAAATGGTGCAATAAAATGCACATTTTTGTAAACATTGGATATAACCAAGCAAAGTACCTCTGTGTCCAGTATTACACTCTTTAGGGAGTTGGCTTTCTACTCTGTCTTAAAATATACTATATAATGATGGATATTTGCAGGTATTTAATTGAATTATATAAAAATAAGCTCATTGTGTTGTTTGCTCAGAATTACAGCCCCAAACTCATATCATCAATTGGAGAATTTAGGTTTTATATGAGCATGAAGTGAAGTGAAGTCGCTCAGTCGTGTCCGACTCTTTGCAACCCTGTGGACTGTAGCCTACCAGGCTCCTCCATCCACGGGATTCTCCAGGCAAGAGTACATGAGCATATAAAAGGCATTAAATTATTTAGAAGGTAAATCTTATCAAGAATTACAGGTGATTGAAATGATTGAATGGTGACAAGAGTACCTTGAGGGGATTTGAGTTGTATTTGAACTCAGCAGCTGTGTCTCAGTGGAGAAGGTAGTGGCAACCCACTCCAGTACTCTTGCCTGGAAAATCCCATGGATGGAGGAGCCTGGTAGGCTACAGTCCATGGGGTCTCTAAGAGTCGGACACGACTGAGCGACTTCACTTTCACTTTTCACTTTCCTGCATTGGAGAAGGAAATGGCAACCCACTCCAGTGTTCTTGCCTGGAGAATCCCAGGGATGGGGGAGCCTGGTGGGCTGCCATCTATGGGGTCGCACAGAGTTGGACACAACTGAAGCGACTTAGCAGCAGCAGCAGCAGCTGCTGTCTCAGAGCTAAGGCATGGATAGTGCTATTACTGGCCTTCAGCCGTAGTCAAATCAGGGATTTGTTCAGAGGATCAGAGAGAACTCTTTGTGGAGACTTGGCTTTAGGAAGGCCTTTGGCCCCAAGTGTTTTTCACATAACAAAGAGAAGAGCTTGGATTAGGTGATACAAGTAAGCTCGTCACTGTGGAAATTTACAAGGATGTGTTAACATGAGATTCCAGCTATTGAGGTGGGGCAATTAAAGTCCAGTTGAACTGCCTGGAGGAGGAGGAATGAGGATATATTTGTTTTGATTTACAGTGTTCTGTTTAATCTCTTCTCTACAGCAAAGTGACTCAGTTATACATCTTGATGTTCTTTTTCACATTCTTTTCCATTGCAATCTAGCACAGGATATTGAATACAGTCCCCTGTGCTATACAGTAGCACCTTGTTGTTAATTCATCTTGCATATAATGGTTTGCATCTGCTAATCCCAAACTTCCAGTCTATCCTCTCCCACCCCTCTACCCCCTTGGCAACCAGAAGTCTGTTCTCTATGTCTGTGAATCTGTTTCTCTTTCAAAGATATACTCACTGGTGTTGTATTTGAGATTCCACATGTAAGTGAGACCGTATGGTGTTTGTCTTTCTCTCTGACTTACTTGGCTTAGTATGATAATCTCTAGGTTCATCTATGTTGCTGCAAATGAGATGATTTCATTCTTTTTACTGGCTGAGTGATATTCCATTATACATACGCAAACCTACACACACACCCCACAGCTTGTTTTTCAGAATGAATGTATGATCAAGGTATATCAATATGACTTGGTAGGAATTAAGTGAGAAAGAAGAATGAGCACATTTAAAAGTGTTTCCAGCGGCCTTATTGTAATGGACTAACTATGATTAAACTATATTTAATTTCTGCAGGGAAACAGGGTGTTTGCTGCTGGTTATGGCTACTTTTTTCATCTTGTGACCAACCAAACATCCCAAGCTCCACTTCTCTCATTTACACGGAATAGTGCACATTCTTGTACAAGGTAACTTTGGGGAAGTTCATCTACATTTTGGGTGTAACTTTTTTTTTTTTTTTGTAGAAGACTCATAGAGAAGGTTGAATAATGCTTGGCATCCATGTAAGATTTGATGATATATCTGAGTGAGCATCTTCGGTCATAAGTTTGGTGGTGAAGGGAAAGGGAACAGAGAGAGAGGTCATTTGAGGGGGCACAGGACACAGGACGCCTTTTGTGGCCAGAGAACAATTTCATAGAGAAATGAATTAAACTCCCAAGAGACTGGGGGCACTTGGGAGGCCAGAATGCCTGAGCTCAGGAGCTGAGTGGGGAGACGAGGTTTGGAGAAGAGGCTCTTTGCCTGTGACTTGCACACTGTGAGATGTCAGTGACTAGTTCAAGGTCTTTGCTATTTAGAGGATGCAGTCATCTGCTAAGAGCAAGGACTGGGAACCATGGTAGAAAAGTAAGGAAAATGTGAGCTTCAGAGTCAGTCGGGACTTGATTCAGAGCTGGACTTTGAGTAACTTGCTTTTGTCTAAAGAGTCAGACCTTTATTTGTAAAATAGGGCCACATCTCTATTGAAAGTTTGATTTGAAAATTAGAGATGACTTATGTTATACACCTAAGAGAACATCTGGAATATGGTAAGAACTCAATAGTTGATAGAAATAATTCTATTAAACAATTTATTATTGATATTATTATTTTTGGCTGTGTTGTGTGGCTTGTGTGATCTTGTTTCCCTGACCAGGGATTGAATCTGCAACCTCAGCAGTGAAAGTGCAGAATGCTAACCACTGGACCTCCAGGGAATTCCTCAATATAAATGATTCTGATAATAGTTACATTAGTAATAGTGAGACAATATTGTACTGATGGGAAATTATAAGCAGACTAGAATGAGGATTAAGCACCATTGTTCAGCCATGTTGAAGTGCTGGCTGAGGTAGGATCAGTACATGTGTCATGAAATTATTATTAAGATAGTGAAGTTTTTTTATCTAGCAGCTTTCAGCAACCCTGGGATATGAGGGGAGAAGGTATCCAAAAATGCCACAATGCTAGGCCATTTCAGGGAGAAGCACAAAAGTTGCACGGGTTATAGGCTCTGGTATATGGCTTCCTCAGCAAAGGGGTGGATCTAGAAGAAGGCTGATGGAAGAGTGGGGCTCTGTAGGGCTAGTCAGGGGTGTCCAGGTTCCTAGGAAGGAGCTGATAGAATTTACAGGGGCTGATGGAATGGAATAGCACCAGGGCAACCTGCACCTTGTTGAGATCCAGGAGCAGGTCACAGAGGGTCACAGAAAGAAAGGCTGAGGGATGGGCAGTGACCCTCAGAGAGAAGACCTCGTCTTCAGTCTCACTTATTCCCTTATTCAGTATCTTCAGTTTTATATTTTCCAATGAGTGGGACATATGGAATGCAGAAATCAGCCAAATTTCACTCTTTATCTTTCTCCCCAGGTCTGGTCTCTTTGTATACCCTAAATTCCAGCCTCCTTGGGATAATAGCGCTGGCTCCACCCTGTTCCAGAATTTCACAGTTTGGGGAAGTGCAGGTGGTGCCCAGGTATGTTTCTTTAATTTTTTAAAGTTAGAAATGTCATTCATTTTCTTATTCTGCATCTGTACTTAAAAGGTGATGATTGGTTTCTGGGGGAGGATTGCTATATTATCGCAAGCTTTAAGGAGCCAACAGCATCATAGGTGTGTGTGTCAAATAGTTGTTGAATGAACAGATTCCTCATCAGAAAGCCAAGGTTTGTCCATTGCCTCTGTGGTGACTTTTCAGAAGCTCTAATACGGAACAACAGAATCGTAGAGATTTGCAACCAAGAAGAATCAAAGGAGGTCATCTATTCTTCCCCTCACATGCTTATTTGGGGAAAAGTTAAGGCTCAGAAAGTAAAGGGATTTGCCAAGGGTCACACCGTTTGTTAGTAGCAAAATCAGGTGCAGAGTCCAGACTGCAAAAGTTGTGTGCTTGATACCTAACATCCGCTTTCAGTCATAAGAAAAAGTGCTGTTCATCAATGAAACACAAAAATTCCAGGTCAAAGTGGCATTCTCCCCTTTACCAATGGGCCAAATTTTATTTTCTTTGAAAGAAAATGTTAGTGTTAACTCATTTACTTTTCTTTATTGCAGTGACTTCTTATAAGAAAGCTTTGTATGCTCACTATTACCAATACCATGTAAAAATTATCCAGGGTCTCTATTTGGTGTTACACAGAGAAAATTACATACATTTGGTCTCTGCCATGGAGAAATATGGAGCCTAAGATACAAAGATGAAGAGATACATCTACAGGACATGCAGAAAATAGAATAAAACATATAATTAAGTCACAGTAAGAAGGTTAGGTATTTATTTCACATATTCAACATAAGGAAAATGATCATAGATGGGGGGAAATTTTGTACAAGATACAAAATTGGGGTAGCTAACAGGAAGAATCCCAGTTGTACTAAATATTTTGTTTTCATTAAATTTGATAAAGTACTTTGTTTCTCATTAGCACAGTGAATATAGTGGGGACAAATCCCTCTTATGCAGAGAGACAATTTGTACCTTCCAGAGGGTCTGATGCCTGTAATGAAGTAAAAACTGTTGTCAAATTTGTTCAGATCATAGCTATATTGTTTACACAGACCTCTGTGTCTTCAAAGATCTATCATTCTATAAAAGGTAGAGTGGGAAATGCAAGCTATTCAGTTTTCTTGAAAAGTCAAGCACAAAAACTGATTGACAAGTAAAAGCACTAACCTATGGTAAATCAAGGTTGCTGCTGCTGTGTCGCTTCAGTCGTGTCCGACTCTGTGCGACCCCGTAGACGGCAGCCCACCAGGCTCCCCTGTCCCTGGGATTCTCCAGGCAAGAACACTGGAGTGGGTTGCCATTTCCTTCTCCAATGCATGAAAGTTTACCTTGGCCTTATTTAATAGGAGACTCCCACTTGAAGATACAAATGTAAACATGGCCCTATTTAATAAACAGAGGGGTGACTGTATAAGTTTAACTGGCAGTCCTGACCTCCACCCTGATTTTCAAAATGGTTGAACTGAGAGCTGGGAGAAGTAAAAAGTCTTGCTGAAGATCACATAATTAGCTAATATCAGTGCCAGGTTAAAAACTTAGGCCTGGGTTCCCCAAGCTAGTGTAATTCTTTCAACTCTAACAAGCGTGTTTGGTTAATCCTTGATCCTTGTTTGGAGCCACTAACCTAAGCTGTATACACAGAGAATGTATTTTGAATCTATAGTCATGCTGAATTACTTATTTCATATTTGCAAGTGTTTGACAATCTTAGTTAATAACACTGAGGTAAATATTAAGTACTGGAGTTCCTGGATGTTTTGTTTTTCTCCATTAATTTTGTGTAATTTGACAGTTGCAAGCTTATTTTAAATACATGAAGAATTCACATTGACCTTTATAATGCCTCAGTTGTTAGGAAGAAAAATGAAAAGCGCAGAGGGGATGTTACAAAGGGGGCTAGTTAATGCTGACCTCACGGCAACTTTGGGTTGCCTGCACAGATATTGATGGACAAAAGCAGCTTAAATATGATATAGCACACTCATTTGTACTTAATCAATAATTAAAGAAGCTACAGGAAATCTGCAAGAAAAGCTGAGCCTCAGACCTTTGACATAACGTATATTGTTGCTTTTATAGATTTTTAGAAGTAGCAATCTTCACCTGAAAAACTTCCAGGTTTATGCATGCAGAGATTTTGGAATTGATGTCTTGGAAAGTGATGCAAATACATCAATTACTGACAGCTTACTACTGGGTCATTTTGCCCACAAGGTAAGTGCCTTCATGTGATTCTTTTAAGTTGTTCATCAAAACAGAATCATATGTTCTGGGTCCTTTGATGATTCAGGATATGTAGTTTTAATAGAATTCTTTAGCAAATCTTGTGTTTAGTTGGTCAAAGTTAGAGGATTCTTTGATTTGTAGCAGTGGTGATATTTATCATAAAATTCAAGCACACATAAGATTTCGGTGTGTTGTGTTCATATAAATCACAAAAGCCCTGAGTGGCTCACAGAACTCTTATCTGGTTGCGATTTAGGGTTTTTATCCACACCAATTAAAAAGTCTAATAATTTTAGGTTCATTTACTCTAACCTCACAAAGTTTATGAAATAATGTGAGTCCATTTCGTCTTTATGGACTGTGGTTTGCCAAGTTTCAACATCAACATTTTGTTCATAGGGTTCTTACTCTATTTAGGGCCCCCTCCCATAAAAAAAATGGTGATATAAATTTGTGTTGTTTGCTGTAGTTTACTAGGGTTTCTTAAGTGATCCCCTAATATTTACCTCAGTGTGTATCTATGTGATAAACATCAAACTATGGATGACTTCCCCACCACTGCATGGCCAGGGGACAAGAATGTAGCTGAGCTGAGGACTTCTTGGGTAAGAAGTACTAGTTCTCAAGGGAAGTCCATGGCTGCCATTGGTTTCCGACCTATAATGAGTCCCTTCGTTCTTTTTCTTGAAGGAGTTACATGCGTTTTAGTGTCACAGTTCAGAATAATCATAGATGGAGGGGACCTAGAGTACTTCTGGGGACCAAGAAGAGTGTTCTCTTTAGCTCATTCCTGAATGCTTTGACGAACTGACATTTAAGTGATAAGTTTTTACTTTGCTGCTTCCTTTGATGATTCATAACTACAGATACCAATATTGAGTTTAAAAAATCACTTTCTTATTAAGCTACATTTTCCTACGTTTAATTCTCCAGCTTCCTTCCTTCTTTCTCTTCCGAATCCTTGTTTTTAGGAGGGAAATACCTGCCAGTTTTTCCTTTTCTCTGAAAAGATTACCACCTTGAGAGATGATTCTTCGGTTCAAGTTCCTTAGTTTTCAAGAGAGATGAGATCCAGATTTAGATTCTGTGATGCAGTTTGACCTAAGGCCCATAAATTTCTCAGAAACAACCTTAGAGAAGATGCTAAAAACAAAACGCCCATCAAGCTGAAGAACCAAGTGTCCTGGCAAATTAATGTCACGACATCTTAATTGATGCTAAATAGACATCATAATTAGTGGAAGAGTGACATAAATTAAGATTCAGATTATGACAAAAGGGTGCTTATCATAACAAATATAATCTCACCCCTGGGGTATAATTCACCAGCGATGCAATACAGCTGAGAACTTCTCAGTCTCTTAACAAGTAAGTGCAGGACCAAAGTCCTTGGATGGAAAATGTTAAACAATTTTTTATAGGCATGATCTAGGTCTTAGTTAGGCATCTGAATCTTAAAGCCATGCAATTTATTGTGTATATGTATGACATTATCACATATACACAATGGAATATTAGTCAGCTATTAAAAATGAAACTGGGCCATTTGTAGAGACATGGATGGACCTAGAGGTTGTCATAGAGGATGAAATAAGTCAGAAAGAGAAAAATGTTATAAATTGATGCATACATGTGGACTCTAGAAGAGTGGAACAGATGAACCTATTTGCAGGGCAGGAAAAAAGATGCAGATGTAGAGAACATGTGGGCACAGAGGTAAAGGGAGAGTGGGATGGGTTGGGAGATTGGGGTTGCCATATATACACTATCACGTGTAAAGTAGATCACTCGTATATGCAGGGAGCTCAGCTCAGTGTTCCGTGGTGACCTAGAAGGGTGGGATGGGGAGGGGGTGGAAAGGAGATCCAAGAGGGAGGAATATATGTATACATATAAGTGATTCAATTCATTGTACAGCAGAAACTAACACAATATTGTAAAGCAACTATATCCCAATAAAACATAAAGTCATGTAATATTAGAGATAAATAATACCTAAGAGAGGATCTAGTTAGAACTCCTGAATTTACAGGTACAGAAATGGAAGCTTTGAGAAGCCATATGAGAACCCAAGATCATGCCCAGTATTGTAGAGCTTGGACACCTGGATATCATGCCTGGTCCAATATTCATTTAATTACATATGGGAAAATGGCCTTGGCACAAAGTATTTATTAGTGCTTACTCCAATATTCTCTGAAGTGTTTTCCATGGAAGGCTAGTTCCAAGAGAGGGTCTGAGAAAAGGAAGATTCTTAGGTTAATTACATATAGGATGTGCTAGGCACCGTGGTAAAAAGTCTGCCTGCCAAGGTAGGAGACACAGAAGACGCAGGTTCGATCCCAGGATTGGGAAGATCCCCTGGAGTAGGAAATGGCAGCCCTCTCCAGTATTCTTGCCTGGAAAATTCCATGGACAGAGGAGCCTGGCAGGCTACAGTCTGCAAGGTCCCAAAGAGTCAGAAAAGACTGAGTGACTGAGCGTACACACACATACACATGCTGTTTACTGTCCCTCCCATCCTCTGAAATTCACATTGCGTATTAACCCGTTAAAGTCTTTGCAAAGTTCTAGGGTTAAAAACAAACAAACGAAAAATCTATAAATCTTTATTTAGCACACTATTGCTCAGATTTATTTGGGAACTGCTTTATTGCTGTATAAAATTGTATTAGTTGTTTTTTTTTTTTTTTAAAAAGGATGCCAACCTCTCTTTGGTTGTAGAAATCTGACTTTAGCCTCTTTCTTTCAAATCTGCCATTTCTTTAGAATTAAAAATTTCAGACACTTTGGCTTAATCATTCTCAGACCTTCCACCTGCCTGTTTTGGTGACACACAATGATCAGTGAGTCATGTTTTAAAACAAACACTAGTTTCTGGAAAAATTGTTTATTAGAAAGGATTTTTTCCCATTAGACATATTTGTTTATGTTGGTACTTTCATACCCAACATCACCTTGGTATTGAGATGAGTAGAATAATTTTCAGTGAGAATGGCTTTATTATGCAAGAAAAAGAGGTGTGCAAACCATCACTATACATCCAAGCTTGGTCATTGTGGTTTGTTTATTCTGCTGTCCTAGCCTTGCTTTTAATTAGCACCCCCTTCCACAGTCTCCAAGATGTCCTGATTTGGATATAAATTATGATCACCCCACTTTTGGAAGTATCTGTACGATGGTTGCCTTTTTGCTGTTATTGTAATTCATTCAAGCAAATGATACTACTTAAAAAAAAATCTTATTCGGGAAAATGCTGCTGAGGTTGCTTCATTCTATTTCTCTCAGGGTTACTTTTCATTTTCACTGGTGGATCTGTCTTCCTCAATTTAGAACTTTCATCTTTTTGTTTCTCTAAATTCCATCCTAGGTCTCCTTCTTTTCTACATATACTTGCTCTCCCTGGGAGAAATCTCATTTTCTCTAGTGGTTTCAATTACCATCCACATGCTGATGTCTCCCATATATTTGCATTTATTTCTACCATTTTATCTTGTGCTTTCAGTTTGGAATTCATTATCTATGCTTTTTTCCCTACTTTTAAAACTTGATTTGTCTTGCATTGAATAATATCTTTTTTAATATACACTCATTTGAAAGTTATTCATTCTGTTAAAATCATATAGGTTCTTGGACTTAAATTTGTGACACGCCTGCTCATCTTCACAAAGTTTTAATTACATTGGCACTGTTAAACTTCACCTGAGCCATGCAAGGACCTTAAACTTCTTTAACTCCTTCACCCTCTCGTCTCATTCATTACTTTTCTCTAGTATTTGTTCTACTTTTTAAAACAGATGTTTCATGGAAATATGACATTTATGGGGAAAAGTGCACAGATCACAAGTGAAGCGCTCTATGAATTTTTGTAAAGCAAAATCACATGCACACCACCCAGATCTAGAAATAGAACATCATCAGTTCCTCTAAAACCCCTAATGTCTGCTCCCAGTTAACCCCAACCCCTACCCCCCAGCCAAAGGAGAACCATTATTCAGACTTCTCAAGTATAGGTTAATTTCCAATCTGTTTTTGAACTTTATGTAAATGGAATCATACATCGTGCAACTCTAATGTGCCTGGCTTCTTTGGCATATTATTATGTCTGTGAGATTCATTCATGTTTTTATCTGTTTCAATAATTTATTCTTCCAATTGTTATGTCATTGTTGTTGTTCAGTCAATAAGTCATGTCCAACTGTTTGCAACCCCATGGTCTGCAGCACACCAGGCTTCCCTGTCCTTTACCATCTCCCAGAGTTTGCTCAAACTCATATCCATTGTGTCAGTGATGCCACCCAACCATCTTGTTATCTGTCATCCCTTTCTCCTCCTGTCTTCAATCTTTCCCAGAATCAGGGTCTTTTCCAATAAGTCGTCTCGTTGCATCAGGTGGCCAAAGTATTGGAGCTTCAGCTTCAACATCAGTCCTCTCAGTGAATATTCAGGATTGATTTCATTTAGGATTGACTGGTTTGATCTCCTTGAAGTCCAAGGGACTCTCAAGAGTCTTCTCCAGCACCACAATTCGAAAGCATCAGTTCTTTTATGGACTGTATCATAGTTTTTAAAGCCATGTTGCTATTGCTGGACATTTGCCTGTTTCCAGTTTAGGGTTATTACAGAGAAAGATGTTATGAACAATCTTCTATATGCATATCTGTTGAGTATGTGCCAGATTTTAAAACTGCTGGCTCAGAGGCTGGCCCTTTAGCTTTAGTGGATGATGCCAAACCCCACACAATCCCAAGTGTTTAACTTGTACCACCGGTTTGCAAAAAGTGTTTCAGAGCTAGGTCTTGGAATTTCTCTTGACCAACATTCTGTAGAATTTCTTCATGTCTCTGTAGTATTCTTGTTCCTATTTGCCCCATCTTCCTCTTTTCTGATTTAACTCTCATTGTTTTAGCCTATGGCAACTTTTTAAACTGATGGTCTGTGGAAGGTAAAGATTTTGACCTAAAAATGGAGACCCCGTTCTTGGAAGGTTGTTACTATAGACCACTAGGTTGGAGTTCACTTTGCCTTGATGCTTTGGAGTTGATGCTTCATCGTCTTCTATCTTCTAGTCCTGAAGTTAAAGGGTTTTTAGATGCTTCATGGAAACCATATATAGGATGGATAAACAGGGAACTGTATTCAATATCCTGTGATAAACCATAATGGAAAGTAATTTTAAAAGGGATGTATATGTAACTGGAGGACTTCCCCAGTGGCTCAATGGTAAAGAATCTGCCTGCAATGCAGGAGATTTGGTTTGACCCCTGGGTCAGGAAGATCCCCTGGAGAAAGAAATGGAAACCTACTCCAATATTTTTGCTGGGTAAATCCCATAGAGAGAGGAGCCTGGTGGGCTACAGTCCATGGGATCGCAAAACGGTCAGACATGACTTAGTGGCTAAACAACACAAATGTATATAGCTGAGTGACTTTGCAAAAAAACACACAAAAAACCCAGTTTATAGATACTCTAATTCTAAGTCTTTTATATGTAACCTATTAGTTTTTCCTCTTTGGAGATTTTTGGGATCTCATCCTTGTCCCTGGTATTTGTAATTTCAGTATGATGTAACTTTGCTATGGCTTTTTCTTCTAACCACTCTGCTAGGCAGTGGGCAGGACTTTTCAGTCTGCAAAGTCATATCCTTTCCTTTTGGGAAATTTTCTTTACTTATTTCTTTGATAATTATGTCCTCTATATTTTCTGTTTTATTTAAACTCATTATTTTGATATTAGCTTTCCTGAATTACTTTTGTAATCTTCGTAATTTCTCTCTGATTTCCCGTTGCCTTTTTATCCTACTTTCTTAGATGTTTTTTTCTATTTAATGTATTAATTCTACTCTCCTATTATTTTTTTTCTGAAAAATTTCTTTTTAGGCTTCTTCTTTCATGAACATGATAGTCTTATTTCGCTGGTGTTATTAAGTTTCCCTTCTGATTTCTATACTGGCATTGTCTCCACTGGGTTTTGTTTCTCCTGTTTGTTTCTTTTTCTCGCTGTCTTCCAGGTGGAGACTCTTGACAGTTTCTGGTGATCCTCAACATACATCTATTTTGGGCAGTGAAAGAGTGAGGCAGTAACAGCTTGATTAGATGGTGTTTGTTGAAGAGGTTTTACAGGAAATCCTGGAAGCAGTTTTTGTTGTTTTTTAGACTTTTTAATATTTATTTTTTTATATCGACATACAGTAAAATGGACTTTTTGATGTCCATTTTTTTAACATATGAGTAGATTTATGTAACTACCACTAAGATATGGAACAGTTGCATCAGCCTGAAAAAGCCCTCCCTTTGGCTCCATCTCTGTAGCTACACCTTCTTTTCACATCCCCGTGGAGGTCACTAATCTATTCCCTGTCACTGCAGCTTTTTCTTTTCAACAGTCATACAAATGGGATAACATAATATGTAACCTTTTGAGACTGACTTCTTTCACTGGCAGATACCTTTGGTATTTATCTAGCTTGCTGCAAGAAACAGTATTTTATTCCTTATTATTGTGGGGGACAGTATTCCACTATATGGATGTACCACAGTTTATTCATTTGTTGAAGGACATTTGAACTGTTTCCAGATTTGGTGATTGACTACAAATAAAATTGTCTCACCCATCTTTTAAGGCTTTTGTATGAACCTAAGTTTTCATTGGAGAAGGCAATAGCTCTCCACTCCAGTACTTTTGCCTGGAAAATCCCATAGATGGAGGACCTGGTAGGCTGCAGTCCATGGGGTCGCTAGAGTCGGACATGACCGAGCGACTTCACTTTCACTCTTCACTTTCATGCACTGGAGAAGGAAATGGCAACCCACTCTGGTATTCTTGCCTGGAGAATCCCAGGGACGGCGGAACCTGGTGGGCTGCTGTCTGTGGTGTCGCACAGAGTTGGACACGACTAGAGCGGCTTAGCAGCAGCAGCAGCAGCAAGTTTTCATTTCTCTAAAGTAAATGCTTAGGAGTTGAATTGTTAGGTCAGTGATATGTGCATGCATGCCAAGTCGCTTCAGTCCTGTCTGACTCTTTGAGACCCCATGGACTGTAGCCTGCCAGGCTCTTTTGTCCATGAAATTCTCCAGGCAAGAGTATTGGAATGGGTTGTCTTGCCTTCCTCCAGGGGATCTTCCTGACCCAGGGATAAAGCCTGTGTCTGTTACGGCTCCCGCATTGTCAGGCAGGATCTTTACCACTAGCACCACTTGGGAAGCCCCTAGGTCAATAATAAGATTATGTTAACTTTGTTAAAAAGTACCAAACAATTTTCCACAGTGTTTTTGCCATTTTGCATTCCCACCAGCAGTGTATGAAAATTTCAATTATTTTTTTTTCTTCCTCAGGGTTTGTTTTGTCACTAATTTTTATTTAACCCTCTAACAGGTGTGCAGGATATTGCATTGTGATCCTTTGTGATATGTATGTGCATTACAAATATTTTCTCTTAGTCTGTAGCTTGTCTTTTTACTCACTTAGTTGCTTTTATTCATGTATTAAAATTGTATTTCATTTGGCCGGTTCTCTTATTTTTCTTTCCTTATCCCCTTTCCAAATCACAGGCAAACCTGTGTATGTCAGCTGGGATCAAATCTCCCAGAAGGTGGGAACTGAGAGTTTCTAACACAACCTTTGTGAATTTTGATCTCACTCACTGTGTGGCCATCAGGACCTGTTCAGGCTGCTCCCAAGGACAGGGTAAGTTGTTTGAGTAGATAAGACAAATAATAAAACTAGTAAATAAGTCCAGTATGCACATAAATGTGATAAATAGTGTCAAAGCCATTGGGAATCATTATTTCTTTTACTTACGAGATTTCTTTAAGAGGAACTAAAGATCTTCTTGATGAGGGTGAAAGAGGAGAGTGAAAAACCTGGTTTAAAACTCAACATTCAAAAAACTAAAATTGTGGCATCTGGAACCATTACTTCATGGCAAAAGAAGGGGAAAAAAATGGAAGCAGTGACAGATTTTATTTTCTTGGGCTCCAAAATCACTGTGGATGGTGACTGCAGCCATGAAATTAAAAGATGCTTGCTCCTTGGAAGGAAAGCTATGACAAACCTAGACAGCATATTAAAAAGCAGAAACATCAACATCACTTTGCTGACAAAAGTGTGTATAGTCAAAGCTATGGTTTTTCCAATAGTCATGTGCAAGTATGAGAGTTGTACCATGAAGAAGACTGAGCACCAAAGAATTGATGCTTTCAATTTCTGGTGCTGGAGAAGACTCTTGAGAGTCCTTTGGACAGCAGGGAGATCAAACTAGTCAATCCTAAAGGAAATCAACCCTAAATATTCACTGGAAGGACTAATGCTGAAGTTCCAATATTTTGGCCACCTGATGTGAAGAGCTGATTCATTGAAAAAGACCCTGATGCTGGGAAAGGGTGAAGGCAAGAGGAGAAGGGGGCGGCAGAGGACAAGATGGTTAAATAGCATCACTGAATCAATGGACATGAATTTGAGCAAACTCTGGGAGATAGTAAATGACAGGGAAGCCTTGTGTGCTGCAGTCCATGGGGTCTCAGAGTTGGACATGACTTAGTGACTGAACTGCTCAAATCTCCTAAAAGAAATTCTAGAGGAGGCCAGGTGCTCCCAATATGGTTCTTGCAGCTCCCTGGCCTTTCCCTGCCTGGTGCCTGTCATACTCTATTATGATAGTTCCATGTCTCTGCTGGATTCTGAGCTTCACAAATGCAGGGACCACAGCTCTCTCTCATATTGAAGTATAGTTGATTTACAATATTGTATTAGTTTCTGTACAACATAGTTATTCAATATTTTTATGGATTACACTCCATTTAAAGTTCTTAAAAGTATTGACTATCTTCCCTGTGCTGTACAATATATCCTTGTAGCTAATTTACTTTGTACATAGTAGTTTGTACGCCTTAAGCCTCTCCCTTACTGTGCCCTACCCATGTCCCTCTCCCCACTGGTAGCCACTAGTTTATTCTCTATATCTGATCACACCTCTTTTGCTCAGAGTTTTATCCTTAGTAACCAGTAGTCTGGTGCCCAGTAGGTTCACTGATTAAATCAATGAATGGAGTTGGATGGATATACATATGGATATGAACTAATACACATACAAGCTTTCCTGAAAGAGCTAGAGTTCAGGAACCTTATGGTTTCAACAGCCCAAGGCTTTTTGTACACACAGAGAGACCATAAGAATTCTTGTTCACTTGTTAACCACATCTCAGAGGTGGTGAGAAATACCTTGGAGAACTCATGGGCTAAGGCGAAAGAACTAGAGAGCAATCTAGTTGATTTGATCGTTGTAAACAGACAAACCAAGTGGTTCAAGTAAATATGCTCTTGTGGTTTGAATTGCCAATTTAGATAATTGTTTGCTTTTTTAATTAAATGAATAATCAGTAAGTCTCCACTTTGCTTTTTATCCCCCCTCTATAGACAGAGCCAAAAACTGTTTTTATTTGGGTGGCATCTGAGTTTAAGATTGTAGTAATAATAATAGGAATGAAAAATGCCTTAAGACAATCACTTCAAATATTAATTCCTCAGTTAGAAGCTTCACTGTCTCATATCATTCATAAGACACTGAAAAGGAGCAAGATATTCCTTATGAGCTCTGATTTCTTCTCCCTGGATGTCCTTGGCTAAGCCATCTCTTTCATTTGTTTAAAAACTATTTAGTCCAGATTCTGTTTAAGGACCTGAGTGGTACAGAGATGAAAAGCACATAGTTCTTGTCTTCCAGGAGCTTTCCATCTAGGCACAAGAATAAATGTCTGAGCCAATGAATGTAATAGTATGATGAATCCAGTACTTGAGGATTGAGCAAGGTCAATGAGGGCAACAGCAAGGAAGGGGGTCAGGTAGACTTTATCATAGATTACCTTGAGCAGGATTTAGAAGGGTGAAGAGAAGTTTGCAAGAGGAAGAGGCAGAGAAAAGTTTTTACATATTAGGAATAGCCTATGCAAAAAAAAATTCAAAGAGCAAGTTATGATTAAGAAGTTGCAAAGAAATACAATATAGCTGACTTATAGAACTGCATGTGGTGTTAGATAAGCAACAAGTTGCTTTCCTGGTGGCTCAGATGGTAAAGAATCTGCCTACAAGGGAGGAGACCTGGGTTTGATCCCGGGGTTGGGAAGATCCCCTGGAGAAGGGAATGGCTACCTAATCCTGTATTCCTTCCTTGAGATGACAGAGGACAGAGGAGCCTGGCGGACTACAGTCCATGGGGTCAAAAAGAGTTGGACACGACTGAGTGACTAGCACAGACACACACAGAAGTTTCTGAGGTGGAATTGTAGCATCTTGAATGAATGACAGTTGAGTGCACAGACTCTACTGGGATGAGAACGAAAGCATTAGGGCCTCTCTTTGTTTATATCTTATTTTACATTTTTCCTTTTTTTATGTGTTTTATAAGATACATAATATAGCAATATGGTAGCATATATCTAAGAGATGTGTCCTGAGTTTTTAAATTTTAATGACAGGGTGGGGTGAGTATTAGAAGACCACTGCCATTGTTTCTTCCTGGGCAACTGACTAATAGCAGAACCAGTGAATCATATGAAGGGGGTGCGGGGGAAACCCTGCTAAGACATGTAGCTCGAGAGCTGATACCTATCAAATGTGTTACTATTTGTCCATGTGACTGATTGAATATGGCTCTTGAGGGCAAATGTTTAAAGTATAAATCTCATAAGAAGTGGGGTTAGATTTGCCTTAGAAGAACTAGAGCAGAGAGATGGAAAGACCAGCCCTCAGGACCTTTAGCATTTGGTAATTAGTAATGTTCGGTGTCACTCCCAGTAGACCGCCATTTCTCACCCTTGGCATTTGGGACTGGATAATTGTTTGTTGTGGGGGCTCCCCTGTGCCTTGTAGAATGCTGGGTAGCATCCTTGCCTCTTCCCACCAGATGCCCTGCTGTCCACTCAGTTGTGACAGCCAAAAATGCTTGCAGATGGTACCAAATGTCCCCTGCAGGGCAAACCACCCCTGGTTGGGAATCACTGCCTGAGAATACAGGCTGCATGAGGACAATGCCCCTACTACTCTCATTTCACTCTGTCTGCAGCACATAGCACAGAGCCTGACACATAGTCAACTCAGGATATATATTTTTTCTTGGACAAATCAGTCAGCAAATTGTTAAACTGTATAAACATGCAATTTTAAAATACTGAGAATAACTCAGTGACTTCAGTTGCCATTTGTGATCACCTTCTTTTGTGCCCCTGTGTCACAGTCTTTCTCCCAACTTACAGGTGGGTTTACTGTGAAGACCAACCAGCTGAAGTTTATGAACTCTCCGAACTTGGTAGCATTTCCATCTCCTCATGCAGCCATTTTGGAAGACTTGGATGGGTCTCTGTCTGGAAAAAATAGAAGTCACATTCTTGCTTCTGTGGAAACACTTCCAGCTTCTTGTGTGGTCAAAGCTAGCTTCAGCCAGCTTGTCCATGGCAGTGTCTGTGAGGAAAATGTTCTCTTTCATCGGATGTCTATTGGTTTGTAAGTTGAATTAACTCTACATTTTGACTTGTCAATGGACACGTATATATCATTCAGGTTGTTGATATTTGTAGAAGAGAAATTGTTTTGCAGATTCTGTTTGGTGTATTCAGGTCTACAGAAGTGATATGGGATAATTTTGACAGCTGTCAGATCATAAGTTTATGGTAGTTTTAGGCTGATTTAAATGACAGCTTATTTTCAATAATAGTGGACCACATCTCATAGCCCTTGACCACTATTGGCATTTTGAGTTAATAATTTCCTCTCAAAAAGACTTGCAACCAACAAAAAATTGAAATGTATTTAAATTAAGAGGAGTATTAATAAATTCCAGTATTGTCCATTCTCATTTATATGCACCTCCTCTCCCTGAGCTCTTTTTAAGTGTTTGCTATGCTCCAGGGAAGCATTGCTGATGCTCCCTATTACTTGTGAAGTTGCTTCACACCAGTTCATTTTCCTTGTTAATTTTGTGAGCTATTGGATTTGTACAATACATATCCTATTTAATATTGGAGCAAGAACTCCTTGTTTATGCTACTTGGCCTACTATTAAGTCAGGAGCTTGGCTGTTTATAATGCATAATAGGATTGCTTCTGCCCCCTTTAATTTCCAGATAATGATTGCTGAGTGACTAGGGTTCTACCATTTACCTATTTCAAATGCATTGTATATAATTAGCCACACTCCTTTCTCTCCTTTGTTTTAAGTGTCCTAACTTCATGAATATTAAGTCAGGTGCTTCAGCCAGATCATGCTGGCATCTTATTTAAACAGGTAAACTCCACAGAAAGGGAGTCAGTATGGTCAGGTTTACACTAAGTCTGCATTCTGAATGCATATGCCATCTGTATCTTGACATTCTGCTTTAGACACCTTAGTGATACCCTGCTAGCATGGAATTGTCTGAAAACATTCCACTTTTACTTTTCAAGCTGTTTATTATTCTATCTAATGTTAATGGACCCAATTCCAGTGAGTAATAACAGTATGGAGCAATATGTTTTCATTTCTAATCATTTTGATTATGCAGAGCATGCCTTTCATTCTTAGGGATGCATCCTGATTTTTATTATTTTTGTGATTTTAAAAAAGATGTTTTTAATGGCATTTTGAGGTTTACAAAAGTGAACCATTTATTTCTTATATGCATGTTTTTTTAATGAAAAAATAGATTTGTGTAGTTAAAAAGAACATTATGTGCTTGTATAACACTGATTTCTCTGGGTTCTTGATATTCCTTTTCTATGTCTTGAAAACCTACTGAGAGACTGTCTCTGAAGGTGGCATTTAGCAGTGTGGCATTAGAAGCCTCTGCAGTTGTAATCCTTCTGAGCATCTGTTCTTGGAGGTCTTCAGGGCAGGACACCTAGGTGCTTGCTCTGGCAGCAAGTCATGGTCCCAGCACTCAAGGACTGACAAGGTCTAAAGGAGAATAATCCTGATACTGTATTCTGAGTAGATTCAGAAGATCCCTACTAGGGTGAAACACTTGCCTTGGTTTGTTTGGAATTTTCTTGGTTTTAAAATAAAAAATCTCATGTCCCAGAAACCCCTTCAGTCTTGAGAAAACCAAGATGGTTGGTCACCCTACTCCCTAGGCTTCTGTTTAAACATTTTCAGGTTGATTCACAAATCTGTGGACAAATGCTCAATGACTCCAAGCCCAAGGGAGGCTCAGCACACTCCCAGTTCTGAGTCTCTTAGCCCTGTGTCCTCATCTCTGGGGTGAGATGGTTAGATTAGATGATCTCTAAGGCCTTGCTAGTCAGAGTGCATCAGTGGGACCTGGGACTAGATGCAGAGAATCTCAAACTCAGCCTAGACGTTCTGAGTCAGGACCCCTGGGGAATTTATACTCAAGTTTTAGAAGCACTGCCTTAAGATCTTTCTAACTTGATCTTTCCAGATTCTATCCCCAGTTATTTGTGTTCAGTGACTTGATCTCTGTCCCAGAGCATTATAACCTCATTAGGAACATGTCAGAGCTAATGAGCAATTTGAATTCCACGTAGATACAAACTTTGTGGCATTTCGTGGAGAAAGGACTGATTTGCTGTGCTGTTTTCCCTGGAGCGTGCACCCTAAGAGTTGATTTGCAAAGCTCTCACAGTCCCCATCTTTTGGGGTTGCTTGCTGATGGGGATCTGATGTGGCACATGGTCCCTGCCCTCTTTCCTTTCAACATTTATCCCCCTCCTGCCTCCTCAGCCCAGGTTCCTAGAGGGTAGGGCGTGAGGTCTGCACAGCTGCCTAAACGGGGCACCCCTGCCCCCTAACTAACAACTGAGTACTTGGGGCGTGAGCTCTTCCTCAGAGGCTCCTCCTGGCCCATGTTCACTATAGGTTCTGTGTTTGACATTGACAACCTTCTTCCCTCACTACCTTTTCCAAGAGTGATGGGCACTTCTGGTTTCGTAGCTTCCTCTGACTTCATCCTCACAGTTGTGTTGACCAAGGCATAGAAATGTTTAAAGTTGGCAATAATAATTAATATTTTGGTGAAGAAAAGTTTCCTACCCTCTACGAGGCAGAGTCGAAATTCTGTTTTGTTAAAAATAATGACATTTTAGTCTGGGTGAGTTCTCTCTCACTACAAGTTCTAAAATGTGCTTTCTTAAGGGGCCACTGGTGTTCAGGATAGCATTTCTTTCCTGACTTCTGTTTCTACCAATCTCTTTCTCTCAACCCCATCCTCCTGATAAGACCAGGAAGTGGTAGCTCTACCAGTAGAAGTCAGGACCTCATTTCAGAAAAATGTCAGCACCATTTGCTCCAGAGGCCTCATCATGGCAAAATGGCTCACATAGTCCCTGGATTCATTAATCCTAAATTTCTTCTGTGTAGAGATGCTTACTTGGGACAAGGATCGTGTCACCAGTAGGGTACTGTGTGCTCCTTCTAGACCTCCTTTGTAAGCTTTTCTTCCTGACCCTTCAATGCTAGTGTTCCTTAAGATTCTTCAAGAAGCTTTCAAGTTATTCTCTTCCCAAATGATCTGGACTGTTCCATAGCTTCAGTTAACATTCACTGATGGTGCTTTATGGAAGTCCAGACCCATTTATCCAACTGCCCTTAGGATCTGCCCTGTCCAGTATTGTAGTCACTTACCACAGGTGGCCACTGAACACGTGAAATGTGGCTCATCCAAATGGAGATGTGCTGGAAGTGCAAATTATGCATCTTGTCTCTAAGACTTTGTATGAAAAAAAGGATGTAAAATAGCTCAATGATTTGTTTATATTGATCATCTTGAAATGATAAGATTTTGAATATATTGGGTTAAATATATTATTAAATTAATTTTATTTGTTTCTTTTACATTTTTTAATATGGCTATGATAAAATTTAAGGTTCTATCTGTGGCTTGCATTTATGGCTTGCATTGTATTTCCATTAAGTGGTAGTGCTTTCAATATTTCTGTTAGAGTATTCAGCAGCCATCTCAAACACAACCTGTCAAAACCAAACTTAAGGTCTTTATTCCATGGACCTATTGGGTGTTAAGAATCTCTGGGTGTTCAGACAAACGATGCAATTACCTGAACCAGAAATGGGAGTTATCCTTGACTCATCTGCTCACAGAAATCACCTACCATGTCCAGTCCATTTCATCTCCTAAAAAAAAATCCCTTTTGAGTTTTACTACTTCTGTCCTTCCCAACTTCTCTAGTCCAAATTGACACTCAGATGCCACCTGTTTAACTGCAGCGGCCACTTAGCTTGCCACCTTGCTGGGATCCTGTCCTTAAACTTGTGAGTCTTTGTAGATCAGATCTGGTCCTGCCATCCACACATTCCCTTGCTGAGGCTTCATCAGGACCTTCCCAGTGCCTCCCAGTGAAAGCCTACCATTTTTAACGTCTCAAGGGCACCTATTCCTTTTTGTGCTATACTTCTAGGATCCTTTCTCAATGCTCTGCCCTCCTTTCCCTAAATTTTAAGCTTCAGACACACTCAACTTCTTTGTGTTTTTTGATCCAAAAGGTTCAGCTTCCATGAACTCAGCATGAAGGTAGTTTACTCTGGTGAGCTTCCCCGAGCTTTCTGCACAGCATTGTATCCCTGCTGTGTGCTGGCTGTCCGTACTTTCTCTAATCAATACTCACACTCCTACATAGCTTGTAAATCACCCCTCCCTTCTCATTCATGGTAAGTAGGACAAGGATAACGGGATTTGTTTGTTTCTATTATGGTACCCAATACCACATTGAACGTAAAGTGACTCAATAAAATTAGTATTGAATACATAAATATCATTTAAGAAATTGTGGACTCCCCCAAATCTTCCTCTCATGTTCTTATTGTCCATTTCTCTCTTAGGACCTATTTATGAGGAGTCCACAGCACTTAACTTTTCTTTAGAAGATCCAGGATTAAAATACTATCCTGTCGTTATTTCTAAAATTCCTAGAAACATCAAATACTTAAGAATATCCTTTCATAATGTCTTCTGGGCTTTTGCTTGCCTGGGGCTGTCAGTTGATCAGACAATTTATTTTAACAGCTGATTTCTTCTCAACCCCGCCCCTACCCCACCCCTACTGAAATAGCAGTTTGCATACATTTGCAAGCATTTTCTTTTCCTGGTGGTATAGATGCACAGAATTGTGATGGGGAGAATGAGAACCAACTTTCACAATTACCATCTGGGAATTATTTGTTTTTTTGGTTTAGAGCACTCTACAGCTCTTTCAGTTGATACAGATTTATTCAAATATCAGTAAATCAAGCCTTGATCTGTCTTCCAATTACGTACTGAACCGAATGTGGGGAAATTAAAAGAGTTTACAAGATGTTGTAGGTTGGCCAACCAGTCGTTCTGAGTTTTAATAGGAAGTACATAAAAGAAAGTCTGGCTATATGCATATGTTTGAAATTATTTTTCAAAGGCTGAAGAATAAAGAAGTAATTAAGAATCATTTGTGGGTATAAATCATAAACCACCCTCCCTCCGCCACTTCCTAGGTATGTTCCTGGACAAGTTACTTCACCTCTTTCTGCTTCAGTTCTCAAGACAGTAAAAAGAGCAAAATGTTACTTCACTCACGGGGTCGTTGTCGGGCACGAAGTAAGTGCTCAGTAAATGTTGTCTTTCGAAAGCCTCTACATTTATGATTGATAAAACAACATATAAAGTTACTACTAATAGAATAAAATATAGATAATTATGTTTCTGAGAAACAAATGCCTGGCAAGGGAATTAAGTTTGTTCAAATGAAACTTAATCCAATTCTTGAAAGACAGGGAACACTTTCCAATAGTCACGAGACATCGCACTGATCCAGAAACCTCCCAGAAAGTCATGGAATCTGGAGTCTTTCCGGACACAGTTTTTGATTCACTCATGCCCCCAGTGCTTTCTGTTTCTTCCTTCCTATTTCTCCTAGAAAAGGTTAATGTTGTTGTTGATCACCTTGATTCTTAGATCTTGCTTAATATCCTCTCCTGTAGAGCTTACATTCAGTGTTTACCTATGGAACTGCTCTTAATGTGTCAGTATTCAGAGTACGAGGCACCCCCTGCCTCTTGAATGTAAAAGTAAAGAAGAGTTCAAATGGAAATTGTGGCCTAGCTTTTCCTCTAACAATCGCCTAACTCTCTTCCTAGGGATAAATAGGCATAGCATCACTAATGGTATCTTTTCAGTTCTCAAAAAAATAAAAAACATGTGAGACAGGGAAATTCCAAGAAGTTTTATCCTCTCTAGGCAGCAGAGGTTACAGAAGTAAAATAGAAGAAGAACTAAACCTAAAAATGGAGCCCAAACCAAGGAATAGCATCAATAATACTCCACGGTTATTAAATTTCATGAATAATAAAGGGGCCCAGGGGTGTGCTGGTACCTGTTTTACGACTAGAATAAAAAGCCTGATTTGTAGCGTTTGCCTAATTCCTTGGTGGAAATACTCTCACATGACTGGGCTAAGGCTAACATCATGATGTCACTGAACATGGAGTTGGGAAGAAGGGCTGGTGATGAACTTGTGGGCAGGTGTCGGTCAGTCCTACCGTACCAAGTGTGCATAGGGATAAAAGGGAGGGTGGGCTTTGTAACTACCTGCCTGCATGGAATTGTTTTTCAATATTCCTGACAAGTAGTTGTCTACCTTGCAGTTGTGTAGCTCTAAGGGTAGTATTCTCATGTTCTGAGATAGCCATACCAACTTCATCCCACAGATTAAGCTAGAGATGCAATAGAATCTAAAGTATGGGTAGATAGAGTATAGATAGCTACTGCTTCTCTTCAAGGATGAAGGTGTAACAGGCAAGAATTTTTGTCAAGTATGTTGCAAAAACTGTAAATACTATGTCTGAGGAGATGCTAGGCTGATTTGGGGACTTAACAATCATTATTGCTTTAGCTGACTCTGAGAAGAGATAAACAGAAATATACATCAGCAAAGTCATGGAGAATGACTTTGAATCCTCCATCATGGAGGACCCATGATGTCAGGATATACCTACCAGAAATGCAAGGATTATTATTTTTTTGTTGAAGCGTAGTTGATTTACAATATCGGGCCAGTCTCTGCTGTATAGCAAGGTGACTCAGTTATATACATATATATGTTTTTTGTAAACATTCTTTTCCATTGTGGTTTACCACGGGATAGTGAATATACTTCCCTGTGCTCTACATTAGGACCTTGTTGTTTATCCGTTTTAAATGTAATAGCTTACATCTACCAACTTCACACTTTCAGTCCATCTGTTTTCCTTCTACTCCCTTGGCAACCACACGTCTGATCTCTACATCTATGAATCTATTTCTGTTTTATGCTATGCTATGCTAAGTCACTTCAGTCATGTCCGACTCTGTGCGACCCCATAGACAGCAGCCCACCAGGCTCCCCCGTCCCTGGGATTCTCCAGGCAAGAACACTGGAGTGGGTTGCCATTTCCTTCATTTGAGCCATATTTTAGATTCCACATTTAAGTGATATCATACAGTATTTTTCTTCCTCTTTCTTAGTTTACTTAGTATGATAATCTCTAGCTGTATCCATGTTGCTGCAAATGGTATTATTTCATTCCTTTTTATGGCCAAGTAATATTCCACTGGCCATAAAAATCATTTTTATCCACTCATCTGTCAATGGGCATTCAGTTTGCTTCCGTGTCTTGGCTATTGTGAACAGTGCTGCTATGAACAGAGGGGTGCATGTATCTTTTTGAATTATAGTTTTGTCCAGACATATGCCCAGCAGTGGGATTGCTGGATCATATGATAATTCTGTTGTTAGTTTTCTAAGGAGCCTCCGAGCTGTTTTACACAGTAGCTGCACCAGCTTACATTCCCACTAACAGTGTGTGGGTGAAGTGAAAGTGAAAGTGTGAGTTGTTCAGTCCTGTCTGACTCTTTGTGACCCTATGGAATGTAGCCTGCCAGGCTCCTCTGTCCATGGAATTCTCCAGGCAACTATACTGGAGTGGGTAGCCATTCCCTTCTCCAGGGGATCTTCCCAACCAAGGGATCAAACCCGGGTCTCCTGCAGTGCAGGCAAATTCTTTACCATCTGAGCCACCAGGGAAGCCCTAACAGTGTAGAAGGGGTCCCTAGAAATGCAAGATAATTAAATCGCATGGCTTGCATCCCTGTACTTGTGCTATTTTTTATGTGAATTTAAGGATTGTTACAAGTTTGGGGCAAAGACTGAGGGTTATGATTTCTTTTCTCTTTTTAGGTTTCTTACTCAGAAGGAGAAATATTTGTTTCTCCGTCAATAAGAGTGTATACAGAAAACTTCTTACTGACACACATCAGATAGTACTGGGTGATGGCAGATAGGTAGATAGAATAGTCATCTTCTGACAAAGGCTTCTTTTTTTCTTTTTGTTAAAAATGTGTTTGTTATTGTTATTTACCAATGGGGAGAGGCAGTTTATTTATAAGCCACAAAAGCAAGGGGATAGCACAGTTAATTAGCAATCTGTGTAAGATGGGCTACTTATGCAAAAATAAGACTCTTCAAAACAAAAGACGTGGAGAGCCTCTGACAAGAACTTCTTAGGAGTCCAGTGTATTTTAAAGATGCTAGAGAAAAATAATAGGAGAAGGCAATGGCACCCCACTCCAGTACTCTTACCTGGAAAATCCCATGGACAGAAGAGCCTGGTAGGCTGCAGTCCATGGGGTTGCAAAGAGTCGGACACGACTGAACGACTTCACTTTCACTTTTCACTTTCATGCATTGGAGGAGGAAATGGCAACCCATTCCAGTGTTCTTGCTTGGAGAATCCCAGGGACGGAGAGTAGTGGAAAGGGTCGCATGGTGGGCTGGTGGGCTGCCTGTTGGGCTGCTGTCTATGGGGTCACACAGAGTCGGACACGATTGAAGTGATTTAGCAGTAGCAGAGAAAAATAAAGACACAAAAATCTGTTGGCTGTGCTCAACATTTTGATTTTGTCTTCTTTGTGCAGTAAAAGATGAGAGTAACATCAGCAAGCATGAATATCCAGGCGATGCTGACAGCACCATTTGGGGCTAGTTATTATGATGTGTTGGCTTAGGAGATGCAAAATTATAAAGGGTTTACTTCACAATTGTTCCAAAGAGAGGGCATTTAGAGCTCAGTGAAGTGTTTGTCTTAATACACAGAGATTAAGTGTAAGCCAATGGTAAACACAAACCGGGGAGTTAATATTTGTTCTCATTGGTGTTGTTGATTACCTAACAAATCCTCTGTGGGCAGTATACACTCAACAGTTCCACATAGTATCTGGGCACTAAATTACAGAACTGTTGATGCAACGAGTATTGTGACTTGGGACTTTGGTTGGGGAGTTTATCAAGTGATAAACTTGATATTTATCAAGTGATAAACTGTTATATTTCTAAAGGAAGATGTCCCTGAATTAAAAACAGCCTTGGTGATTTAAAAAAAAAATATATGCTCCCTCATAGAAAAGGAAAAGCTTGTAGTTTTCTTGTCTTTTTGATTGTATCCAGGAGCTGTTGTTGACACCAAGGTAAGGGTTAACATTTCAAATGGACTGGTTGCCTCCTGATTTCTTGCACATAAAGCCACGCGAAGTTCAGGGAGAGACTTCTTCCCCTAGTAATGAAGCTCTCTGCTGCTAATGGCCCATGCAGACTCCCTTGGCTCCTCCAAATTAGAAATACTTCAGTGTGCTCCTTTGCTTCATTAACAGTAAAGAGAGGGAGATTGGTGGCTATTTAGGGCACGGGGAAATTAGTGGCTATTTAGGGCAAGAGAAAATTGTCGTAATTATGGTTGGTAAATTCTCTTCATGGTATTCTTCTATTCTGAATGTTCTTTGGGTGCTTTTCAGAAGAGCCCACCACTGGCACCGCTGGCATTTGGCCTAGAAGGACGGGAGCTGATTTGACTACGAATTTTTGGCCCTCAGGGTGACAGTCAACACAAGGCGTCTTGCCTCCTCGAAGACTGGTCTTTGCCATTTGGGTTTGGTTTTCAGAATGCACATGAGACCCTTTCCACTACCAACTGTGACAAAGGAGTATTTGATAACCTCTTTCTCTACTTGTATCGCTCTAAAGAAAGCTCATGCTGTCCACAAATGTCTGTGAAATTGTGTCCCGTATGAACCTCTGCTGAGATAGATGGGGCAGCTTGGTAGAATCCAAGCAGTGTATGAAGAAGGAGGAGGAAAGAATGATTTAGGATCACAATGTGCTATGGTTGGTTCTCCAGTTGATCAAGGAGTTAGCATCAGTTTGGATACTGGTTGGAAGAAGGGGATCAAAAAGAAACTACAGAAGTCCTAAAGATAAGTAGAACTGAATTGATGTTAGTATTTGAAAATAGGGTCATGTGTATAAGGGTCTTTAGAAACTGGGGAGTATGGCCTGAAAATGACTCCTTCAGTAATTGCTACTATGATCTGTAGTAATGGAATCTGGATAAATTAGATCCTAAAACTGATTTGTAAATGTCATACTGATAGAAAATTAAGAAATAATTAAGTCTCATCAAAGTGACCAGGGGGATTCCTGAGGCCTCACTGCTGGAATGAAGTATTTCTGGACATAAACATGATGTCTTAAGAGAAGAATGACAAAATAAGGGTTGGTAAGGCGAAGACAGTGACAAAATATAGACCAGATGAATTAAATGGGAACAGATGGATGCATTTGAACAAATAGAATTCTTTTTTGTGTGTGTGTGTGTGTTTTTTTTTTTTTTCTAATTTTATTTTATTTTTAAACTTTACATAATTGTATTAGTTTTGCCAAATATCAGAATGAATCCGCCACAGGGATTATACTTCTTCACAATTACAAGTCACCAGGGGTCAATAACATCACAAGCACAGACAAATAGAATTCTTTTGTTCTATAGTTAAAAATAAAACCAGGACTCTAATCTAAAAATAGTTTAACTGAGAACACTCCACTTGGATAGAAGAAATCTAAGTTCATAAGGAAATCTTCGCATTTTCCTAAGCCAGGCCCATTGTTAGTGCAGTTGCTTACATGTGTGCAGAGGAGGTTTTCTGACCACTCAGTTCAGTTCAGTCGGTCAGTCATGTCCGACTCTTTGCTACCCCGTGGACTGCAGCATGCTGGGCTTCCCTGTCCATCATAACTCTTGCAGCTTGCTCAAACTCATGTCCATCAAGGCAGTTGATGCCATCCAACCATCTAATCCTCTGTCATCCCCTTCTCCTCCTGCCTTCAATCTTTCCCAGCATCAGGGTCTTCTCCAATGAGTCAGTTCCTCGCATCAGGTGGCCAAAGTATTGGAGTTTCAGCTTCAGCATCAGTCCTTCCAATGACTATTCAGGACTGATTTCCTTTAGGATGGACTGGTTGGATCTCCTTTCAGTCCAGGGGACTCTCAAGAGTCTTCTCCAACACCAGAGTTCAAAAGCATCAATTCTTCGGTGCTCAGCTTTCTTTATAGTCCAACTCTCCCAAAGAAAGACAATGCCAAAGAAGTTCAAACTACTGCACAACCACACTTATCTCACACGCTAGCAAAGTAATGGTCAAAATTCTCCAAGTGAGGCTTCAACAGTATGTGAACTGTGAAATTCCAGGTGTTCAAGCTGGATTGAGAAAATGCAGGGGAACCAGAGATCAAATTGCCAACATCCGTTGGATCATTGAGAAAGCAAGAGAGTTCAAGAAAAACATCTACTTCTGCTTTATTGACTATGCCAAAGCCTTTGACTGTGTGGATCATGACAAACTGTGGAAAATTCTTAAGGAGATAGAACTACCAGACCACCTCACCTGCCTCCTGAGAAATCTGTATGCAGGTCAAGAAGCAACAGTTAGAACTGGACATGGAAAAACAGACTGGTTCCAAATTGGGAAAGGAATACATCAAAGTTGTAAATTGTCACCCTGCTTATTTAACTTATATGCAGAGTACATCATGTGAAATGCCAGGCTGGATGAAGCACAAGCTGGAATCAAGATTGCTGGGAGAAATATCAATAACCTCAGATTTTCAGATGACACTACCCTTATGGCAGAAAGCAAAGAAGAATTAAAGAGTCAGAAAGAGTGTTCTTTCTGACCACTAAAGATAAATGTTCAAGTCTTCTTGGCAAATATCTTATTGATAATGAGGTTGACTGTATCAAGATCTGATAACTTATCATCAAATGCTTATCTCTTTTGATTAATACATTTACAAGAAGTATTCTAACACTCTTGTTGTTTTCTGGGTAGACTTCCCTGGGACAAAACATCACTAAACAGCCAGCAGCCAAAGTGTTCTAATCTACTTAACACTCATTTATTGATTCAACAAACATTTGTTGAGCACTCACCATGTGAAAGACAGTTTTATTTCTCATTGCAGATTTTAAAATGGAAATTCTGATTTATCAGTGAGTATTTCTTGGAATTTTGTCTTGTGATTCATTTTCCAGAGCCAGTGTCTCTGTGAAAGCTGAAGGGCTGCACTTTCAGAACCTGAGATGCTCGGAATTATTTTCTGGACTGTGGGGAAATTCCACCTGATATATTGACCTTGGTACCCATGGTGGCCACCTCATTTGCCTCTTTGGGATTTCAACTTATCTCTTCTTATCACATTTGTTTTACATTTATTTCCCAGAAGCCTGTCTTCATTTATTAAATATATTAGTTGGGCCAAATTGTGCTGGATGATATCCTGGGATGCTGGGACTCATGTCTTCGTAATGATTGAGGGGGGATGGCCAGACAATACAAGGAAGAAAATTAAGCCTTCTCCAACTTGTCTGAAATGAAAATTTAGGAATAAATTTCATAAATGGAGAAGGAATTTGAGGATGTGAACTCCCCATAACTGGAAGAAATAACAAGATAAAATCTGGAGGAAATTCCCATAATGGGTTGGATGTTAGAACAAATGATCCCCATATCCACTCTGAGTAGGAATATGAGCCCAGATTTCCATTAGTTCTAATTTAAATCTTGGTATACATGAGGGAAAAAAAGGTCCTTCATACCCCAAACCCAAAGAGAGGAAGAAGCCCCTCCATTTCAAGATTTTTTTTTTCTTTTGACCACACCACATACAGGATCTTAGTTCCCCCATCAGAGATCAAGCTTGCGTCCTCTGCGGTGGAAGCACAGTCTTAACCACTGGACCACCAGGGAATTCCCCACCCCAAGATTTCTAAAGGTTCAGTGAATGCTGTGTAGAGACATCTGGGAAACGGTAGTTCATTTATTCCAAATGCCCTGAGTATTCTTTATCCCTTTTTATCTATTAACAGATGAAACAAACACATTTTCTTACAAGAAAGAATGAAAGAAAAGAAAGTGAAGTCGTTCACTTGTGTCCGATTCTGCGACCCCACGGACTATAGTTTACCAGGCTCCTCCGTCCGTGGGATTTTCTAGGCAGGAGTACTGGAGTGGGTTGCCATTTCCTTCTCCAGGGTTTCTTCCCGACTCAGGGATCAAACCTGGGTCTCTCACATTGTAGGCAGATGCTTTACCATCTGAACCACCAGGGAAGTCTTACAAGAAATATACATCAAATACTATATCACCAGGGCTAAAGCTCATGAGAGGATGTGAGCGTGTTTTTAAATGACCAAATATCCTGGATAAACCTTGAGACAATAAAATAACTAGACAGAGTGGCAAACCAGGTACATCTGAAGTTCTTTCTTCCATGAGCTATAGGCAGACTTACTGGGCTTGAGATGGTTATTGAATACATCGATTATCACGTTGTTTCACAGCTGCTACAGGAGATACATACTGTTGTCTCCATTTGAAAAAAGAGAAATGAAAGCTTACAGAGGGTAAGTGAGTCCCCAGAATTCATACACTTAGTTCATGCAGATATAGACTTCCAATTTACACACAGTTAACAATGGTCCCCAAATGTTTAACACGAAAACCAGTCTCCTCTTTATACTGTGCCACTCAACTGTAAATTGACTTTTGATTTGCTCACGCCACCCCTCACTTTGAAAACCCAACATCCTCCGTCATTTCATTTCCTTCTACTGTGAGAATTTAATTATCTGCCTGCAGCAACATGCCACAGTTGAAGATTCTTATGAAAACTAAACCAAAGGGGAAGGACAGTCATATTATGTGTGTGTGTTTTTTTAACTTTTGCTTTAATTTTTCTGTCACTTTGACTTTCTTTTAGGGTCTAAGCAGGTGGAAAAAATGTATTTATGATCTGGTAAAGACTTAAAAAATCACTTTCTAGGAGAGTTGACTCATTGGAAAAGACTGATGCTGGGAGGGATTGGGGGCAGGAGGAGAAGGGGATGACAGAGGGTGAGATGGCTGGATGGCATCACTGACTCGATGGATGTGAGTCTGAGTGAACTCCGGGAGTTGGTGATGGACAGGGAGGCCTGGCTTGCTGCGATTCACGGGGTCGCAAACAGTCGAACACGACTGAGTGACTGAACTGAACTGAACTGAACTGATGGGGAATAAGGTGTAGAAACCCAAAACTTTGTTTCTACCTGTGACGCTCACATAGTACGTTTGCCATCCTCTGTCTCCATTTTCCTCATAGTGAGATACCATTCTTCTAGAAAACTTTTCTGTAAATTGGGAAGTTGGCACCAACTGCTTTGGGGAGAGCTCCTCCATGCAGTTTTTGTTCGTATTGTTGTTGTTTATTGTTTAGTCGCTAAGTTGTGTCTGACTCTGCAACCCCATGGACTGTAGCCCTCCAGACTCCTCGGTCCGTGAGATTTCCCAGGCAAGAATATGGGAGTGGGTTACCATTTCCTCCTCCAGGGAATCTTCCCAACCCAGGGTTTGAACCCGCATCTTCTACATTGCAGGCAGATTCTTTACCACTGAATCACCAAGGAAGCTTTTGCTCGTATAACAAATATGGTTTGAGTACCCATCTTGTGCAGAGTCCGATGCCAGGGGGCAGGATACAGAAAAGAGGAAATGTCTCTAACTTCAGGATGTCGCGGTCTTTGTTAACAAGCAAAACTGCAAATCCCTCTGGCACTGAGTGATCATGTAAGGCCACGAGAGAGGTCTCAGGGTCCTCTTTGTTCTGGGGAAGCTACTGAGGCCATTGCTGCTGGGCAGTTGGAGGTGGACTCTGTGAGTCCAGGCACATCAGGCTCTGGGCGTCAGCCACTACTCCCCAGAGAGATAACTAATAACTATATAGTGTGTGTTCTGCTGCTGATAAACCTGGGCCATGGCAATATTCTGACCATGGACATTTCTCTGTTAAAATAATCGTATCTAGTCCTGGCCTGTATGAACTCATTAGAGTGGCATTGATTAGTGGCCTAAGATCTGAGTGTTACAGGCCACTGCAGATCTGAGTGGAGCACACATGATCCAACAGCACTCTCCCACTGGGCATTTTGACCCATGGTGTGACTTCTAAAACCTCCATAAGCACTGGGGAGACATAATGGAGAAAATGGGAGATGGCTTACAGCTGATGGAGAGGAGTGCCTTAGATCCAGGATGGACAAAAACTTACCACCCACTTTTTTCTTTTAAATCTCCCTAGAGCCAGTGCCTTGAAAGTTTCTCAAGATTTAACCATAACGGACAGCAGAAACAAGACAACCACTGTCAGTTATGTGCATGACACTCTGTCTAACCCTTATGGCTGGATGGCCCTGCTCTTGGATCAAGAGACCTACTCCCTGCGATTCGAGAGCCTTTGGACTAGCAGTGCTCTGCAGGTAACACTGACATCCACTCGCTGGTAGATTCCTTTCCCCGGGGGTTCCCAACTTTCCTTCTGTGACATAATAGTCTGCAGGTATTAGCCTCTTCTGGTGCTGATCAAGCAAACTGCAGCAGAATTTTTGCCAGATGAATGTAACCTGAATTTGAGATATGATTGTTTTTTTTATTTTAAACTTGAAACTTGTAGAATCTGTTTAAACCTCACTTTGAACACAATATGATTCTGCCTGAAAATTTAACTTTATTAATACACTGACAAATAGCTTCTAAGCATCCTATAGATATGCAGTCCTATGTTACAGGTTAAGAACCAACCTACCCCAGGGAAGTGTTTCATAGCCAAAAGGAAATATCTTCCCAAGGCATTTTTACATTACACACTGCCACCTTGTGGTCAAAGAGTAACTTGCAATGAAGGTCTGTCCTTTCCGTTGTTAGGTTGAAGGAGTCAGATGGTTAGGGGAGGGATGGTAGGAATAACCATGTGGAAAATGGGTGCATTTTCCAAATAGCCCGTTGGATTCCCTTAAGCTCCTTTTCTTCCTTTTAAGCACATTTCTTTCTTTCAGTCTCATCACACACACATTCTTCCTAACGGTCATGAGAGTAGTTCTTAGGGAGCTGGAGGCAGGCGTGCCATTTGTTGTTCAGTCGCTCAGTCAAGTCCAACTCTTTGTGACCCCTTTGAATGCAGCACACCAGGCTTCCCTGTCCTTCAATATCTTCCGGAGTTTGCTCAAACTCATGTGCATTGAGTCAATAATGCCATTCAACTATCTCACCCTCTGTTGCCCCCTTCTCCTCCTGCCCTCAATATTTCAAAGTAGAATCTTTATGATACCTTCACCAGGGCTCTCAGGAAGGGTGCCCACCTCTCTCTCCTTCCCTTGAGGTTCTCATGAGAACATTCTGGAGAGGTGAAGGCAGTAGAATGGTGACTCTGGAGGTGGACACCTGGGTTTCTGTCCCAGATCAGCACTCGCCTACGTCATGATGTGGGAAAATTTACTGAACCTCCACCTGCCTCAAGTGTCCTCCTCTATAAAATGGGGACAGCACTAGTAACAGTTCCCAGGGCCTTTCAAGGATTGAATACCTGGATATGAATGATACCTGAGCACGTGGCGAATGCTCAGCCATGTTAGCCGTTACTGTTATAAATGAATGGCACTCCTGCCAATGCCTGCTATTTGAATCTTGGGGAAAACTGGGTGGGAATTCTAGACGTGGCTCTGTCTCTTCCCACTGATTAACCTGAGACAAATTACTTCGCTCATCTGAACTTTGGTTTTCTCCTCTAGATTGTTAAACAAGAAGAGGGCTTCTCTGGTGGCTTAGATGGTAAAGAAAGTGAAAGTGAAGTCACTCAGTCATGTCTGACTGTTTGCGATCCCATGGACTGTAGCTCACCAGGCTTCTCTGTCCATGGAATTTTTAAGATGGTAAAGAATCTGCCTGCAGTGCAGGAGACCTGGGGTCAATACCTGAGTTAGGAGATCCCCTGGAGAAAGGAATGGCAACCCACTCCAGTAATCTTGCCTGGAGAATTCCTTGGACAGAGGAGCCTGGTGGGCTATAGTCCATGACCAACAAAGAGTTGGTCACAAAGATTGAATGATTAGCACACACACACACAAGAAGAACCTTACAGCTTTCAGTCCTCACATTGTATGATTTTTGTAGCTCTAGTTATGAGATTATTGTGCAGTAAATTTGAGTAAACCCATTTCCCACAAGAAAAGTACCCGGTGTGAATGGTCCTGTTTCTAAACTACTCCATCCTTATTGGCAAGAGTTTTCCTTTCTAAAAGAGCACTTTTGCACTTTTCTCTCACTTCAAGTACTCAGCAACATTTGACAACTTTGCTCCTGGAAATTACCTGTTGCTGGTGCACACAGACGTGTGGGTTTACCCTGACATCCTCATAAAGTGTGGGAGTCATGTGGGGCGGTCCCTCTCATCTCTTCCATCGCCTGGCCAGGACCAAGGCTGTGACTGGTTCTTCGACAGTCAGTTGAGACAACTCACCTATCTGGGTAAGTATGATTGAGAGAGCATGTGGAGTGCATGTAGTCAGAAACCACTCTTCCTTTTGGAATTTCATTGGTGCTGCGAAGTGATGAAGAACTGAAAGGGACACCTGTGTGCTGTGATTAGGTGATTGTGCTCCGAAATCAGACTGCCTGTGTTTAAATCCCAGCTTCAGCGCCTGCTAGCTATGAGACACTGAGCAGGTATTCTTTCTAAGCCTCAGTCTCCTCCTCTGTAAAATGGAATAATAAAAGGGCCTACATGAAGAACAGGAAATTAAGTAAAGGATAAGATGTAAAATTCTTTAAAACAGTGTCTGATCCAGAGTGAGTGCTTAATAACCTGTGATCGCTATTCACATTTTTCCTTCATGTTAAGCATTGTATTTGTAGAAAGGTCAACTGCACATGTAAAGACAGGGTGGCTGGCTGCCATCACAGGGACAGGGGACAGCAAAGAGTGCAAGGTGACAGAGAGGCAGGATGAAGAATGTAGTCAGTGTGGAAGGTGAGAAGCTTTGGAAGGCAATCTGAGGACAGGAAGATGAGATGTACAGAGTGCTGAGGACAGGGGGATGGGCTGCCTCATCCTGTGTCAGATGCAGCATCAGGGTGCAGGATCCAGGGGCCTTGTTTCGTGGAACCAGAAACCCTACTGTGACTGCTCAGTAACGGGCCGCAGGATTTCCTTACTTTCTTATTGTGCGTGTTTCACGGCAGCCCCGTATGTGACTCAGGGCCATAGACTTCTTTGACTTCCTGGAGCTCATCTCTTACTGCCTTTCCATATTGTTTCACTGATCACTCTGAGTGCCATGATGTCTACTCATGCTAACCTTAGCTCAGTGGTCTGTAGGAAGGAGAATCTGAAAAAATGAGTCTCTAGAATGACAATTTTGTTACAAATTAGTCTTCATAGATCTTGGTCTAATTCAGGACCATGTCAAGCATGGCAAGACCCAGCCTCTGCCATGAGCCAGACTTGGCCCTAAAGGCTTAGAGAGCTGGTAGGTGTCCCAAGTTCCACGTCTCCATCACTCGTGCCTAGCCATAGGTCGGCTGCGTCGGGTCACACTTGGGCCCTGGTACTCTTACATTTTCATAGCACGAGAGAAGAGAGGAGGGTGTTTCCCGGGTTCTTAAAAGTGTTTGCCAAGTGGATTGCTGTATATTTCATTTGCACTGAAATGTACCATCCAGATTTTATTTTGGATTTGATCCATCTATAAATGTAACCTCAAACTATAAAACTTCAAGATGGACAGAGATGCCTGACACCATTTTACCACTAAAGTCAAATACAACCATTAAGTAAGAGCAAATAGTTGCTGTTAACTTTAACTGTGGCTATTCATTTCATGTATATTTTGAAACAAAATTTTAATTTCAAATTGCTCTTGTTTTCAACCTTAACATGTTTCTGAGGAGCCTGTCTTGTTCATTGATGGGATTTTGTTCATGAATTGCACTCTAGTTTGAACAGTCAAAAAAAGCAAGCATGATAAAGGAACATTTGTGGCATACAGAACAAAAAAATCAAGTCATGCAGTTACAGATTTTTCTTCCTCTTTGATGGCATTATTTATTGAATTAATAGCAGGTTATACTATTGTGCTGTATTTATACATATGTTCTAAATGCATGTCTGTATAAGTGTCTCTGTATTTATATGTATATTTATATGTACATATAGAGGATGTAGGTGAATATTTGAATATAAACCATTTTTATTAGGCAGATGGCTTTTATTAATTAAAGAGTCTTTGTATCAGAATCCTTTAGTATCTCCACTTTTGAACAATGTGAGTTGGTCAAGGAACAGGAAGTCACAGGGGGTTGATGGAATGTTTAATAAAGTTAGGGACCCTTGTTCCTTGGAGAGGATTTCCAGGACTCCAGGTCATGACTTTCCTGGTCATTTGTGCCTTTGAGTGCGTGGAGTACATAGGTGACGAGAGCCAGTCCTGTTCCCATTCCCGGGCTGGCACAGTGAGGACGTGAGGGTTCGGGAGGAACCAAGGTTCACAAACAGGTCCCCCATGGTGGTGGCCCGTGCAGCGATATTGGGTTGTGTATGATGGGCTGTGACTTTTTATACCCTCTGTGTAAAGTGTGCACCACCACTGTGAAGTTGATGAGGAGGCGACCATGTTTTCCATAGACCAACCCCACTACGGCAGTGATGTAGTTGTAGCTGACGCCTCACAAAGGCTCAATGCAGTAGTTCCAGTTACATATTGATTAGCTTGTTGTGAAAGTCACTCAGTCGTGTCCGACTCTTTGCGACCCTATGGACGATACAGTCCATGGAATTCTCCAGGCCAGAATACTGGAGTGGGTAGCTGTTCCCTTCTCCAGGGGATCTTCCCAACCCTGGGATGGAACCCAGGTCTCAGATTCTTTACCAGCTGAACCACCAGGGAAGCCCTGATGAGCTTGTTACTTTCGCCTAATTGTTTTTTGGGCTGTGCGACTTTATAAGTCTGTGACGGGGTAACTTACATAAAGTACATTTAATCTAAGAAGAAAAGAGAAGACTTCACAGTCAAAGTAGACATATTTCTGGAATTAAAAAGAAAAAGAAAAAAAAAAAACCTCATAGCGTTGTGTGTACAGAAAGTTCATTTTATTGTAAGGGAGCTGCTTGACCTCCTCCAGGTCCACTGAGCTTCCTGTCAGACTCTGGGGGGTGGGCGTCGGGGAGACATTGCTCTTTTACCCGCCGGCCTTCAGTTCGGAATCCTGCTCCACTGATGTTTGGCTGGCCTTCACTCATTCCTTGACCACTTCTAAGTGGCCCTTCTTTTGTATTGTTTCTTCATAACCCTACCACATCCTCCTCAGAGAGGAAGTTTTAAAAAAATCCCAATTATCTTCATTTCCTCCATTTGGCTCCTTGGTGTATGATTTAAGATGCCTGACTCCTTTCCAACCCAGCGAGATTGGCAGAGGGTGGAACCCAGGCATTCTGGCTCCTGTCTGTGCCTCTCCACTAGGGTGTGCTGCCCACTCAATAATCGTGGACCCCTGACCAGCCAGGCTGGGGGGTGCCCGGCAGGTTTCCGGGAGAACGCTTCTCACTGATCCCCAGTGACAAAGAAAAAAATCCCGCACATACAATATTCTTTGACCCTTCCTTTTTTCTTCTTTACCAAGGCAAGTTTTGCCTTTGTTCGGCAAACGTCTTTACAGAAAGCAGCTTCTTTGGAAAGCTCACGGCCAGAGTTTGGGGCTTCGGGCTTTAATCAGTGGCTGGCTGGTTATTTTACCTGGGGCATGGAATTATAAATGTTCTCTTCCTCTGTGGCTACATCCATACAATGAGGTTAAGCTTACTTATCTATTGGAATTGTGGTACAAAACACCCAACCTCTTCAAGTGTGATTAGCATGCGTTGTTACTTCACTATACACTTTCTCAGTAGATGATTTCTCTAAAACGGTTCTTTCTTCCCCCACCTCCGCCCCCACCCTGAAGATGAACAACCTCAGGTGCCTTGAACTCAGCGTACCTGTCATAACTTGTCTGCAAGAGTCTCATTCTATTTTCCTTGACTAGCTTTTGTAAGATAACAGATTCATGATAACATGACATGGATGATAAATGGGTCCCCTGATTGAAACTTAATACCACTTAAGCAATTGTTACCCACAGACTAAGATAACCTCGCTCATTTAAAAACATCTCTCTTAAGGAGATTGGTTCAGGTTGCCTTTCTAATGCCCCTGAGATTTCTGCCGAATGAACCGCTTAAACACAGACCACGAGTGAAGTCCTTGCATGCTATAGTTTGTGTGAGGGTCCCGGAGGGGCAATATTTGCTAGAATAAACTGTTATGAATGGCAGTCACGAACTGTCACTTCTGCGCCATGCTTGTGACAGGTCTGACTGTAAAACAAGAGTTCCTTTATATTTTCAAAGTCGGAGTCAAATCCAGAGAACCCCTTTCTCAGTTTCTGCTCTTGGATTCACCAGCACTCCCATCTCTGCCTTACGCATGCAGTCAGATTCCCACTGCCTCTGTCCCTGCAGTTTTTTTTTTTTTCTCCAGGAATGTTTCAGTTCATGGTGAACTATTTTTATTTTTTAGTTACATTAACGCTATGAAATAATTAGTCAGCTAATTAATCTGGTGTACAAGCTTTGTAGGATTCTTCAGCTGTCAGTCAGGCCCAGGCCCGAGGCCTACATCTAGTCTCAGCACTCTCGCCCATGTGATTCCCGTTGCCATGGCTACTGGGTACATCTGCTGACACCCCACTCTCTATTTATTGCTTAATTAAGAATTTCACGCTCAGCCCTTATCTGCCTCTAAGAACAAGCGCACACTGTTAAGAAATTCCGAATTTAGGCCTGGGCACAAGGAAAGCCTTTCTTGCGGGGCTTGGCTGGACTGGAGCCTCTCTAACGATCTTCTCAGCATCCCAGCCGCCACCCTTCAATCAAAAATCATTAAATGGGGCAGAGATAATGAGCATGTAGCGTATCAAAGAAGGATGTTTGCTTGGTCCAAAGGAGGAAAAGCTGCTAGGCCCCATGCTCTGCTCCACTTCAAAGGCAGATGAGACCCCTTGTCACTGGGGCCTGATAAAGCCTCATTTGTTCTGGGCTTGACTTATGCAAAAGGTCTGGTATGTCAGAGTCCCATCTCACAGACGTGGGATTCCCTCCCCACACCACTTCTTGCCTCCACCTCCACCGGCCCCCTCCCTGGCCTTCCGCACACGCTCGTGTGTCAGCTCTTAGGCAGCTGGGCCCCCCAAAGCATCAGGCGGAGCGTGTAATCACTGACTCCACGCTGACAATGGCCACTTGTAGGGGGGTGGCCAGGAGGAGGTCTTCATCACAATAGGAACACAATTATTGCAGCTGCTAGGGAGGGCTATGCTTCTTCCTGTAGAAATAGAATAGGACTTGCCCCAAACAGGAGGACAAGGTTGGGGGGAAGTGGTGGGGGTGGAGGGGGTGGAGAAAACAATCCTGAGTTGATTATTCATATTCTGACTCTTGGAAGCCTGATGCAGAACCAGTGGGGTCCCAGCAGCTGTTCCCGCACCGTCCTCTTCTAATAATCGTGCATTCTGTCTGAGGTCAACTTACTTTTGACCCCGTCCTTTTTATACAGGGATGAGGCTCTTTAGGGCAAACTGTTGGGTTGTGGCAGGGTGCATTAAACACTCACAGCCCCTTCCCCTTGCTCTATCCCCCGCCCAACCAGCAGCCGGTGATAAATTCATATCAGATGCCGAGCTATTCACACTCGCCCTCCTGAGTTCACACAGCCCCCACTCGCGCAGGGGAGATGCAGCCGAGCTGGGATATTGTGCGAGGTGGCAGCTGAGAAAGTCCGCCTGCTAGGCTCAGAGGCTCCCATGTACCACCTTCTTCTCATCAGACTGAAAAACAGACACGTCTAGCCAGGCTGGCCACTGCTTATTTCCAAATGTCCCACTCACCAGGATAAAGACAGGCTCTTTGGCAAGAATCCGGGGCTCTTGTCCATGAGGGCAAGAGGGCTGTGGATAGAAAGGCAAATGGACTTTATTGTCTGTTCCTATTACTCCAGAGAACTTAAGTCACATCACACTGAAGTCTCAGAAAAGATGCTTTAATTTGAGAGATCCTGAAAATAAGGAGTGTTTTCCCAACTGCCCAGGTTTCTCTCTCCTCAAAGCGCTAAGGTCCTGGGATGGAGCTGACTGCTATCTGGACCCTTCTGTTTCTCAGTGGGTCTAGGAAACCCCATGCAACTCCTCTAGGAGGAATCTTGCCAGAATCTAAGGAGGGAAGACTCAGCTGGCTCCCCAGAGCTCTTGGGGAGGATTCTGTGAGCAGGGCAGAATCATAATCCTTTGAAACTCTGTACCCATTCCCATGTTGAGGCCCTCTGAGGCAATCTATGGCATTCTAGTTAATAAATTAATTTACATTCTTATAGAAAACTCATTCCCCAAAGATCCCCCAAGGATTTTGTACCAGTAATATAGAGAGTTGACTTCAGGGACTTGCATGACAAACCTTTATGGCAAAAATAGAATGGAACAGGAGCTGTGGATGTGAGAAGTGATTTTTGCTTCCCAATTACAAGCAACTTCTCCAAAAGGAGAAGGAAGAAATGGAGAAAAGGAAAGAAAGAAGGAAGGAAGGAAAACCCAGGAGTCAGAATCAGATACTTTTTCTAGGAATCACTCAAGATTAAGGAGCTCATTCTCAGTGATGCTGGTGGCTGGCTTTGGTTCATGCAGGTCACAGGTGGTATAACCAGTATCGTGACTTGGATTTTCTGACTGTTTCAGTGCTGTTTCTAGTATATTAGTGTTTTGTTTTGTTTTGATTCAAGCTTATGTTCCTACCCTTGTAAACCAAATCTTCTTTCTTCTATTTGTAGGAAAAACCTATACTTATTAACAATGCTTCTTAAACTTTAAGCATTAGAGTACCACCTTCGCACCTTGTCACATCCTACCTCCCGTACTATTACTTCCTTGATAATTTTCTTAAGTCGACTTCCACACTGTTTTATTTTTAAAGTCCATCTCTTTTTAAGCAATAATATCCATAAAATCATGGGTTTAGTGACTTACTTGCTTTCTCTAAAATATATTAACATCCATAACTATTAAAACTTTTATCCTACTAACATCATCACATTTACTTTATATTTTGGGAGTAGACTTTGACCTTCAAGTTTTTGGTATAAATGATGAAAAGTAAGAATTGTGAATGTAAGGATCTTTTTTTTTTTTTTTAAATTCTGGGTCCCTTTCCTCATTTGCTAAGAACACCTGCCTCTGAGTAAAAATCGCGTTTTGAGAGTAGGGTACGAAAAAGGTTGTAAACTCCCTTCCATAAGCGCTTTCTAAGTGTGCCTCCTGGGCACACAGCTGGAATGCTTGCTTCCAGGTTCCCTGTCCCCTGCCAGAGGCTCTGGTTCTGTAGATCTGCACAGGGCCCAGGAATCACACACCTGCTGCGCAAGTGCAGCCAACATTGCTCTGAGTCAGAATAACAATTGTGATTGTTCTCTGAGTTAATTAAGAAGGTATAATTGAGCTAACTCTCAGGACTGTTTAATGTAGATATATTTGTCGACATCTCGATCAAATTCTTTTGCTCTTAAAAAATTACACCCTTTAAAGAATGAATGTTGGGAGTAATAGGAGACTCTTAGAAGGATTTTCATATCCTATTTCTTTGAAGGTCTTGAAAAGATCCTGAGTGATGAGGGCTGAGGTGACTCAGTGGCTGTCTCTGAGAGGCTGGAACCAGACAAGAGTGTGGTCCTGCAAATCAAGTTTTAGCTGCCCAAGAACCAGTTAACAAAAAAGCCTTCTCTGTGGCTGGGTGAAAGAAGTGATTTCTAGGGAGCAAGAATTGAACAGGGAGGGAGAAGCAGAGCAGGAGGGTACAGGAGTTGTGAGAAGTGGTAGAGGCCAACAGGGCAAGTGAAGATGAAAATGCCAAGAGAGGATCAACCCAAGAGCTGGCCCATGAAGATGGTGCTGGAAGTGGGTCCAGGGCCCACAGAGATGGAAAGCAGGCATGAGTTGATAAGACTGGATGGAACTCACAGACACAGAAGTAGTTGCTGTTTTCTGTTCTGTCCACATGCAGATAGAGGGTGACTCATCCTAGATAAAGGTGGGCTGAGGGAGGAGTCCCAGGGTGTGCATAGTAAGTTGCCTACATACAAGCGAATTCAGTTCCATAATTAATGCGTAACTTGTGCATAAGTCCAGCAAAGTTAACCTAGGTACCCAACTAACACAATCAGCTATATAGTAGTGTACTGTAATGGGTTTGTAATACTTTTCACACAATACATAAAAACCGAACAGACCCCCAAATAAAACATTTTTAAACTTGCAGTATAGGACCTTGAAAAGTACAGTAGTACTGTACAACAGCTGGCACACAGGGGCTGGCGAGTGAGCAGGCAAGAAGAGTTACTGACTGGAGGAGGGAGAGGAGGTGGGAGACGGTAGAGCTGAAGGAGGGTCAGCAAGAGGAGACGGAGGGCAAGGAGCAGTTTCAGTGACACCTGACGCCGATGGCCCTGGCTCTGGTTCCTTACTGGAACAAGATGCACTTGCACGTCTTTGAAAGTTTGCAGCTTGAAGGTTTGTATGTAGGGAGACTTACTGTACAATCCTCAGAGGCCAGGTGAGCAGGGGATAGAATGAAGAAGAAAACAGGCGAGGGATCTATTGCTAAGATGCCAGATGGTTTTTCTTTTCAGATAGACAGGTACTCTTCCCCTCCAAAATTCCAAGAGAAAATGGGACCTGCTCTGGGAGAGAATCAATTAATTTTTCTCTTCCCTAGGGCCCTCATGAGGACAGAATTTGCCAGCACAACACATCACTCTGGCAGGCACTAGAATCAGATCTACTTGAGTAATTCCTCTCTCACCGGGAGCCATTTTCTTACACGTTTTTCTCTTTCTCCTGGATGTCTGTGTTTATAGCAAGCTTAGATCATATAGCACTCATCAGAATAATTTGGCCATAATTGACCTAAAGACTTCTTTTCTTTTTGAGGACCAACCAGATATTCTTACAATCTGGGAAGGATCAACAGCAGTGAGTTTCCATTGATAAACAAAGGAGATTAACCGTTCTCATCTTACAAACACAAAATCAGAAATCATAAGCACTGAGAAAACATATGTACAGTATCACAGCTTGTGTTAGGCTCTTAAACTCTCCCTGAGTCAATACCTTTAGTCTCAGATGATTTTTATCCTTCTTTGTATGTACCCAAATTGGAAATGACACTGCATTTATACTGTCTTTTATAGAGTCAAAGCACTTTAGCAAACTTTAGTGGATCTGGTTAAGTTGCTTACAACTTGGAATACTAGGGCTCATCATGATTAGGTGCAGCTGTCAAAAGAGTAAAAGCATTTTTTTTTTTTTTTGGTTTTGTTAACTGGCTCCTAGAAAAATGAGCATGTCTTAATAACAGTATTGATGATGACTCACATGTATTGTTCATTGAAACCAAGTCCTGTGCTAAGTGTGTTACCTGGATTATCCCATCTTTTCTTCCTGATCACCCTATGATGTAGGTAATAGGATGATTCCCATTTTTAGAAGAAGTGAGTGAGGCTCAGAACTTGTCAGTTACCCATGTAGAGGACCTGGAAGGTCTAGGATTCAAATCCAGGCTGCTGAATTTCACCCACAAGCTTCCTGTTTACTCTCTGTGGTCTCTCTCAGCCTAGAAAGGGTGTTTGGGAAGAAGCAGCCTACTGCATCAGCGCACGTGCTCAGAGGCAGCCCGCAGGGGCCATGTGGTATAGGAAATCAGACTTTTCTCGTTTTTCCTACTTTTGGTGCCTGTGCCGCATTTTCTCTGCTACTGAAACTGCTTCTCTTCTCACGTCTGCGTTGAGGAAGAGGTTGCTCTGAAGGTTGGGGCCATCTGTATACCTGTAGAGGCTGAACAAAGCCAGAATCTGCCCAGCTTGGAAGCCACTGGTACAGAGGTGCAGGCGTGAGAGCTCGCTGCTCCAGGGAGCCTTGGTTTACTAGCAACAGGGCCTGGGTGAGGGCTTTAGTGGACAAAGGAAAGTGAGACCAGCCTATCATGAGAGTCAGAGATGTCCAGGGTTCACCTTTTCCGTCTTCTGGGTAATCATCACTGCTGCCTATCAGGACTGTATAGTCAGTGTTAACTTCAGCGCCGGACGCTGCACTGCTGGTGGGATCCTTTACACCCAGGGGATTCTGGATGCATGGATTACTTTCCCTTTACTTCAAATCCCCTCCTCTATGTAGTGGGGAAAATGCTGTTTCTATTCTCCCCTAAGTATAAATATTATATATTTTGGGTTAAATAAATCATTATAAAATTGCTAGAGTAGCTTTGAAAAAGACTCTTTACATGTGACTTTTTTCACTTTCTTTAACCTCAGGGGCTGTGTCTTAAGGAAGAAGGCACAGATGTACTAAAATTTACAAATGCCTGGAGATTATTAATAAGGATAATTGAAATAGTTTTTATTGAAATCTAGTTGATTTACAATGTTCTGTTAGTTTCTGCTGCACAGCAAAGTGATTCAGTTATACCCACCCCTACACACACATATATTCTTTTTCATATTCTTTTCCACTATGGCTTCTTACAAGATATTGAATATTCCCTGTACTATAAAGTTGGTCCTTGTGTTTATTTATGTATAGTGTTGTGTATCTGCTAATCCCAAACTCCTACTTTGTCCTTCCTCCATCTTTGGCAACTGTTCGTTTGTTTTCTATATCTGTGAGTACAAGGATGATTTTTATAACATCTTTAAATGAGCTAACTTCCCTTTCCAAATGATTCTCGGATTTTTTTTTAAATTTACCTTTCCTAGAGTTTGATTCTATTACAATATTTTATTCCTTTCTCTTGTGCAAGGGTATTTTATTGTTATAGACTTATGCATGTTTTTAGATGTCATTTTGTCATAAATTTGACTTTTCTTTCTGATTGAATAGAATTTTTTTACTACTTTGTCTTTGAGTTCCTTTAAAAGGGTTATTTCCTGCCTCCAATTGTTTAATTTGTTGAAATGGTGAGTTATTAATACATCCTGGCATCCAGAGTAGAGCAGTTTATCTAGATTGGTTCATGAAAGTTAAGATATACATGCCCAGCAATGTCTAGGATCTTAAGGTACAGGAGAAAAATCACTCTCTCAGAGATTTAGAGACAGACCTTAGGATAGAGGCAGTCCTGAATTCACCACAGTTGATGCACAATAATATTTTCTCATTGAGAACGACCTTGCTATAAGTATCATAGTTTGGTTTTAGGAGTGCTTTTCAACTTTAGCAAATGCATATAGATCAGTGTGAGTAGAAATGGATATTAGGACATTATAGGGAAAAAAAAGAGATGTTGAGCTGGTGTCTTTATTATTAATTATTATTATTAAGTTAGAAAAGTGGGTGAAATGGGCAATTGTATAAAAAAACAATATAAGCAAAGTTTTGGAAGGAATGATGAAGGAGAACACATGAAGAACAGGTTGGCCATTGTGCCTGGTCTCAAAATGTGTACAGTGTAAGGAGAAAGCCGCAGACACACACATTTTATAATAGGGAAAATATTTTTCACTGAAGTATAGCTGATTTTCAATATTATATTAGTTTCATGTATCATCATGATTCTGTATTTCTGTATTCCTGAAGATGATATTCTACTATAGGTTATTATAGAAAAATTTAAAATGGAATAATCAACAAAGAAAGAATAAAATCAGAGAGGTCTCATCATGGGTGTTTTGCGGACTTAATGTTCTGAAGCTTATGCTTTGTAATTAGAAAGAATGATCCTTGGTCTACTCCAAACCTGCCACAGAGGAAAGGGTTTAGTGCTCCAGGGAGAGGCAAATGGGGGGCATGAGTGGGACCAAGGCCCCAGGGCTGCAACCTTCAGCATCATTGGGCTCTTCAGTGGTGGGAGACTTTGGCCTTCATGGCATCTGATAAGGCAGAAAGGTAATTAACCAATGAGAGGCAAGGTGTTACTGAAAAGTGGGGTTCGTGCACCTGATTACTAATTAATCAGGCGTGAGAGCACCTTGTAGATGCATTCACTATTTAATTATAGCAGCCTCTCTTGGCAAAGGAGCATATGTTCCCAGCTTAATCTACTGGTTTATACTGACATCAAATTGTCATTATCAGAAGGAATCAGGCCTTTTGATTATTTTCACTAATTTATTGAACACTTAAAATTAATGAACCCCAGGCCTTTCAAATGTGCTCAGTTGGTTTGGAAGATAGGAGGAGAAAGTGGAGGGGGGGGGGAGGTTGGAGAAACAACTTCATTAAAAGGACAATTTGCCTGGATAAAGGTAAAGCAAATACATTTCATGGGTAATCTGAATTCTATTGGTGAAGAACACATGAATTCCAAAAGCTGAGCCTCCAAACTGATGGAAGGGAAATAGGATATGAGGGATGTCCTGCTGACCAACACTGGCCTCCAAAAAACATATGGTTAAAGGATTTTTTTTCCCCCTAATTATTTACGTGCCGATTCTCTTGGAAACCTTACTGTGATTAAGTTTAATCGAAAGCAAACAATCAAAATCAAATGTTGGAAATCAATTGTTAGACTAACTAACAAGGACTGCATTTTTTTTTAAAATTTTGAAAATGTAATTAGATTGGGGAGAATTTAACATAAAGTCGTCTTTCTCACACGTGAATATCTGTTGTATTAAGAGAATCTTTGTATCATATCCAAGTTGTGATTCTCTTTTGTATTCAGTTTCAGGTGAGGGCCAAGTTAAAGTAGTTCTCCAGGTGAGGAAAGGTGTGGACCCGACTATTTCAGGTGAGTATTAACCCACCAAATAGAACTGCCGGATGCAAAAAGATGTCTTCCCATCATTTTATAAATTTCTCCCATCATATTTTTTTGTAGGGAAGGGATCAGCCCTAACGCATTTATGTCTGACAAGTCCTCACTGCGTCACCCCTACAGCTAAAATATACGGATGCATGTCAAAGAAAGATATGAGTGGTGCATTTTAAAACATTGGAAAGTAAGAATTACAACATGTAAATAAGCACGTTTCATAAATTATGGACCATATGTGCACATAGGAGTCCAGATCTGCAGATGGGCCATTAGGCCCCCACCAAATGGAAAGAAAAATTCAGGGTATCTCAAAACTTTAATTGTTCCCAGTAATTTCAGGAAATCAGGGTAAACAAACCCTCCCCAAAAGTCAGATGGTTCTGTGAAATCTTCCTAACTCATAAAAGCTAAACTCTCAAAGACTAAATGACTCATAAGCACCTTCTAATGTATTACGTTGTTTGTTTTTGTTTATTCTGAGGCAGTTTAACTATACATTTGCAGCCGGGATAAATCTTTTCAAAGGCCGAGTTTTCCTTTGATTTTCAGTGGCATTTTTTTGTGTTATGTCAGAGAAGAGCCAGGCTAATCAGAAAATGATCTAATTCCTCCATTTATTTTATTTTTTTAAAGTTCTCCATTTAAATTAATAAATTAACGAGGTTAAGGTATTGCACTAAAACTATAAACTGACCTTGACTATTCCATGCTTATTTGCCTGAGAAGAATGGGATTCTTTGTTTTTATATCTGTGAACTGCCATCACCTTTGCTCTTTATGTTCCTGGTCCTTTTTCACTTTTTTCCTTTAGGTGACTCACAAGTCTCTGTTGAATCTCCCATGTGATGTGTAGGAGGCCACAATGCTGAGCAAGATGGAGTGCTCTTTGACTTCATGAGGTCTTATGGTCACTAGGAGGTGTCAATCAAATGACTAATTAATCAAGGAATATGTTCCTTTTAAAATAATTGTTACCAAAGAGAAGTATCATGATTGTTTTTATGTTCAAACTCCCCCAGAAGAGATGCGATTGGTTGGGTGAGGCCTTATTTTGTAGAGAACCACCTGTAGGGGGAGCTCTTATGCCAGGTCCACTGGGAGGATCCCGGACCATCTCCACCTGTAGGTGGCCATTCCTGGTTCAGACAGCTTTCATCAGCATAACATGCCACTCAGCACTTAGTGTGAAGAAGTCTGTACTAAGGACTCTTTGGAAGGACATTGTGGGTAGCTGGTATCTGGGACTTTTCAGCAGGGGTCAGTTTAACTGGGAGATGCTTCACTTGGCCTGTCAGTTGCAGCATGCTGGATGAATAGAAAGCTGGTGCTTCACAGAGTCGTAGAATTTTAGTAAGAGAAGGAACCCCATAAAGTATCCTATCCAACTGCCTCATTCTACAAATAAGGACATGGAAGCCTAAAGATTAAGCAGTTTACTTAGTCACATTCAGTGGTTGAGCCTGGATGAGGACTCAAGTTTCCAACTCAGGCCAGTGTTCTTTCTGTTATACCGTGTAAACCCTAAAGTGTTCAAGCTACCTTTTTTGGTATATTTTAATTTGTGAGTTACATTAAATTTATTGTATATAGCCAATTTTTGTAGCTTATATAGATTGGGACACAAAACTATCCTAAGACCCAGGGAGTCATGGAACTAGTATGTTACCATTTGTTATATTCAAATATTTATTATTAATATGGTTCCAAGGGATTGATTGATCTCTATCATGTGGGATATAAGCACTAATGTCAAAATTATACTATGGGTGTGTATTTTGTTTAATGGAGAGCTCTATGAAAAACAGTAAAATGTTTGCAATATCAAAAATTCTTTGACAAAACAAGAATGGAATACACAATGGAGTTCCATCTATATGCTCCCCTTAAGAGATTCAATGAACATGTAATGCAGAAAATATATTTTGGGTTTAGGTGTTCTGATACAGAGTCTTTTAGCCTTTTATTTAATTGAGGACCTAACCTGTGTATAAGACTGTGCTGGTCATTGTGGGGACGTTGGAAATGCCAAGGAAGCAGAAATTAAAGTATGTATGGGACAGTGTTAGGAAGAAGCAGAGAAAGTGGTGCTGATGAAAGCTGTTGTGTGGTGCTTAGTCAGGTTGGGGTAAGGATGTATGCTCGTCTGGGTCAGGATGGTACCCAGTTTTCTGAAGACCCCATACAGGTCTTAATGCTCCTCCGACACTGTGACTTCACTGGTTTTCTCTCAGTGTCCATGGCGCTTTATAAAAGATGAAGGAGAGGAAGAGGATGAAGCAACTCACATTAGGGGAAAGTAAAAATATTTCTGAGGAGCTTTTACCTCAGCCATGTTGTCTTTTCAGTGGGGGCTAATTGCAAATATTGTTGACAGTATTTACAAACATTCAGATGATTGGACAGAGAAGGAAAGGGCACCCCACTCCAGTGTTCTTGCCTGGAGAATCCCAGGGATGGGGGAGCCTGCTGGGCTGCCATCTGTGGGGTCGCACAGAGTTGGACACGACTGAAGTGACTTAGCAGCAGCAGATGATTGGATCCTCTTTTCCTAAATTTGTGCTCCCTTTCCCCACAGATTGGGTTTATTTCCTTTCTTCTGGCTTTGAAATCTGTCAGCCTTTCTCCTATTTCAAGTCAATCCATCCCTTCTAGCATCTTTTGAACTTTATTTTATCAGCAAATGAAGTTAACCTCTCCATCATTCCTGGCTCCTTCTGTTCAGTACCTCTCAATTAAAAAAAAAAATCAAAACAAAATTCATAGACACTGACTCTTCCACAAGTTGACATTGCTTCTGCAGACTTATCAAAAGATAAGCCTTCTCTTGATGCAGAGCAATAAAAAGCACTGTTTATAATAGTCAGGACATGGAAGCATCCTAAATGTCCATCAGCAGATGAATGGATAAGAAAGCTGTGGTACATATACACAATGGAGTATTACTCAGCCATTAAAAAGAATACATTCGAATCAGTTCTAATGAGGTGGATAAATCTGGAGCCTATTATACAGAGTGACATAAGCCAGAAAGAAAAACACCAATATAGTATACTAATGCATATATATGGGAATTTAGAAAGATGGTAATGAAAACCCTGTATGTGAGAAAGCAAAAGAGACACAGATATATTGAACAGTCTTTTGGACTCTGTGGGAGAGGGCGAGGGTGGGATGATTTGGGAGAATGGCATTGAAACATGTAAAATATCATATGTGAAATGAATCACCAGTCTAGGTTCGATGCATGAGACAGGGTGCTCGGGGCTGGTGCACTGGGATGACCCAGAGGGATGGGATGGGGAGAGAGGTGGCAGTGGGGTTCAGAATGGAGAACACATGTATACCCATGGCTGATTCATGTCAATGTATGGCAAAACCAATACAATATTGTAAAGTAAAATAATTAATTTTAAAAAAAAGGAAAAAAGGAAAAAAAAAGAAGCTGGGTAAATGAAGGATTAGATGGCAATATTTGGCTCACATAATGAATTGGAGACCATTTCAAGTGGTGACTGTTGTTGACTGACAAATTTGAGAGGGAAATGTTGGTCTTGAACAGTGTTCATGGACTCCAGTTTTAAGATAAGTCTAATTTATCTAAAAAGTGGGAAGACAGATCAAAGGCTCAGGATCTCGGATCATTTCCTCAATAAGTGTTTTGCATGATCAGACCTAATGTCTTTTCTTCCTCACTTCTAGTGTACTCCTAAGTCTGCTATAATTCAAGTGGTTCCCACCTCCAGCACTCCACTGACACTCTCTTCATCCTGCTCACCCATGCCCTGGTTGTCACATTCAGCAGCCACTTCTTATTCCTTCTCTTATTGGAACTTTGCTATTAACAAGATCACTTCTACTCTCTGGACATTCTTTATTTCTTAGTCTTCCAAGACATTCCTCTCTTCTGGTTCTCCATGTATATAGCTGATAGCTTTAACTCTTTAGGCTTCTTTTCCTCTCCTCTCCTTTCTGTATTAAAAATAGTCACCTGGAAACCTGATGTTAACTGTATAGACATCTCATAACTGCAGGAGACTAAACATGTCCTTCTCTATTAAGTGTTCTTATTTTAAGGCAAGATGGTATAAAATAATCAAATTCATTCATCATAACATTTCTTAGAATAGCAATTTCAAGATTTAGTTTGTTCAGTTAAAGACAGGTTTAACCCTCCCATAGATAAGAGTGAAGATGACAAAAATGAAGAATGTTTCTAACGTGTGATACAAAATTGAAACAACTAAGGGTTTTTGAGGCTTGGAGTAGGGTTTTAAAGAACCTCATCATTGCCTGTTTAAAATATCACTGGAAATGAGAACATCTCTTTCTGTTTTGTGGTGTCTGTTAGTGGCCACCTCAACAAATATCCCCACCCTATCACCATCTGGGTATTTAGAGTATAGTACTGGAAAGAAAACAAAATTGAAAAGAAACTTAGAAAGTTTCTTTGTAAGAATGTATTATATTATTGGTATTTATAAAATATTTCTATTTTTTAAATTTTATTTTTTTAAAAATGAAGTATAGTTGATTTATAAATTTATAGTTGATCTATAGTTTCTGGTGTACAGCAACATATATATATATATATATATATATTTTCTTATGCTTTTCCACTATGATTTATTATATAATAGTAGATAAATATAAAATATTTCTAAAACCTCTTTCACAATAAAGTTTGTTCCAAGACATCGCCTGGTTTCCATGGTGTGGGATATACTTTGTGCTAATTAAATTGTCTAGGATTTCTACTTGACCATAATCCATGTATTTTTAAGTTATCCTGGGGCCCTAATTAGACCATAACCAGCAGGGAGTTGGGTTCATACAGACAAAATAGTCAGGTGTTCTCCATGGTTCTGACCTTAGGCATTTTGTCTTTCCACACTGTAGTCCCAAGGAGCTCTCACAACCCATCCTCAGATTTTCAAATATGGCCTCTGGGCCAATGATGCCAAGATCCATCTCTCAGATTCAGAGTTCTTTCCCATCCTTCAGATTCACATCCATCCCCTGCTTGCTGTGCATCTCTACCTGGAGGCCTCAAAGACACCCCAAACTTTAAATGGCCCAAACTGAATTAATCAAATGTCCGTCTTAATGGGCATCTCCACCAGGCACCAGCTATGCTGGAAACCCCGGCTGACCCTTGGCATTTTTCTTACCCTTCCCGCTCTGACCTCTGGTTGTTTTTCTGGCCCTATCTATCACCCGCCTCTTTGCGACTGTATGACTCAGCAATACCAGATTGCTTGTATTCCTTCCACATGATCTCTCATTTCTTGCCATCCATTGTGTTCATCCCTCTAGAGGGCAGACTCTCAGTTCATATCCTCACCCCCTTCACCTCAATTGGGTCCTAAGCCTTTAAGTGCAGCTCAGATGCTCCGACTCCAGGAAGCCTCCCCTGGTGAGGTCTCACTGCCTGCCTTGGTCAGGTACCATCAAAGATAATTCCCTTCAGAATTCTATCCCCCTAGTATTTACTTATATACTTACACAATGTTGGTGCCTCCTGGGGGGCAAGCATGACATTTTATTTCTTTTCTTTTTTTTTTTTTAAATTGTATTTTATTTTTAAACTTTACAATATTGTATTAGTTTTGCCAAAGGTCGAAATGAATCCGCCACAGGTATACCCACGTTCCCCATCCTGAACCCTGCTCCCTCCTCCCTCCCCTACCCTCCCTCTGGGTCGTCCCAGTGCACCAGCCCCAAGCATCCAGTACCGTGTATCGAACCTGGACTGGCGACTCGTTTCATACATGATATTATACATGTTTCAATGCTATTCTCCCAAATCTCCCCACCCTCTCCCTCTCCCACAGAGTCCATAAGACTGATCTATACATCGGTGACATTTTATTTCTTTTTGCACTATTTCACTGTTTTTTTAGGACAGTTCTGATAGAGGAGGCACTCATTATTTATGCTTATGAAGTTAGCAAGTACTAGAGGAGATTCTTTCTCTCATTATGTGAGTTTATGAATCTCCCAGAAAATCTGCCAAGTAAAATAAGAACTGAATGTAAAATTACAAGTTATATGATCTAAATTACATAAAAATGCTGAGAGATTCTGGAAGGAAACACAAATAAAAGGTTAATGGCAGTTATCTCTAGGTGGTGAGATAGTAGGCAATTATTATTTTTCTTTTTCTTTCTGTATTTGCATTTTACAAATGGCTCATGCTAAACATATGCTGTGCTATTCATAATAAAGGCAAAACACAAGTGTTTAACTGCAAAAGTAGAATACATTTTCCCTTCAAGTGGAGGTAATCCAAGGATTGAATAATTACTTATTTTATACATGATGAATGTTTTCATTAATATAAATATCTGAAGGCAGCTTTTTGTGGGAAGTGAAAATGTCACCAGGATCTTAATATAAGGGTAGAATTTGCAAGTTGTCATAGTGAGTCAGATTTTCATCGTTACCCTTGTTATTTTCCTTTTGTTTTCTAGCTTCTGCCTCTGTACCAGAGTCAGTTTTAAAATGGTCCCTCCCTGAAGCATGGGAAGGCGTGGCTGAGGGCTGGGGAGGACACAGCGGTGCCAGTCCAGGCCCTGGGGAAGACGTCCTGATTTTATCCAGTGAGTGAAACAATCCATGGTGTGAATAATCACAGATAGACTGAATCAGGCCAATCTGGGAATTATCTGTCATTTAGATATTCTGAACAACACGGTAAAGAATGTGAAAATAAATAGGCAATTATGTCTACAGCCTTCTCTTTTGGGTTATTACAAGAGAGGAATTTAATAACCCAGTAAAACCGGAAAAGATAGTTCCGCCTACCTTCATTAAAGGTGGGGTAAATAGCCCCATGCCAAAAGGAATTAGACTAATTCACTAACTGGATGATTTTTCTAATATGTCCAAGAACAGATTTATAGAAAATTTTAGTGTTCTTATATTTGAAAGACACGGAGAGTATGGAAAGAAGCAGTTTGTAAATGCCTCCTGCTCTTCTGCATTTGTGAATCTTTTAAACATGGGACTGAGAAATGACAAGGTCTTCTATTGCCATGGATTTTCAAAGATGATGGGAAAGGAACAGATAAATCAAATAGAAAAGCAACATTCTACCAATCTATCATCTCTCCAATCTCTCACCTATCTTTTCATCAATCCATCTGGCGGCTTCAGATGGTAAAGAATCTGCCTGCAAAGCAGGAGACCCGGGTTCGATCCCTGGGTTGGGAAGATCCCCTGGAGAAGGGAATGGCTACCCACTCCAGTATACTTGCCTGGAGAATTCCATGGACAGAGGAGCCTGGCGGGCTATAGTCGATGGATTCACAAAGAGTCAGACATGACTGAGCGACTAACACACTTCTACCTAGAACTCTCTTTTTGTTTAAATAAGAAGGGAAAGATGATTCCTCAGATATACAGATTTACGCATCATACTTGTAAAATTCTTCTTTCTTAAGAGAGAATTCTTGAAACTCCCAGAAAATTTTCCTAGCCTGAGAAAAATATTCTTCATAGAACAGATATAGTTTCTCTAAAAGACCTATTTCCATTTATGATTTAATTTGAACTTCTAAAGATAATACTGAATAAAAGAGGATCAGTACTTGAAGAAGAATATTTGGTCATCTGTGAAATAATAATATGCTAAAATATTAAACAAGTTCTTCCCTGTAGCTCAAATGGTAAAGAATCTGCCTGCAATGCAGGAGACCCAGGTTCAATCCCTGGGTCAGGAAGATCCTCTGGAGAAGGGAATGGCAACCCACTCCAGTATTCTTGCCTGGAAATTCCCACAGACAGAGAAGCCTGGAGGGTTAGTTTGTGGGGTCTCAAAGAGTCAGACACGACTTAGTGACTAACACACACACAATATTAAACACAGGTTGACAACTAACAATATTCAGGAATCATTCTTCATATATTAACTAATTTAATCTTCATAATAATTCTGCAATACAAGTAATATTATCATCATCCCCATTTTTACTGACATAGAAACAGGGGCCCAGGGTGGTTAGGGAACTTGCCCAGGGTCACACAGTTTGCAATTCAGCAGAGTCAGGATTTTGACACAGGCAGTCTGTCTCAAAGTCCTTATTCTTAACCAATCAAGTACATTCCCTTTCTAAAAGGACTGCTGCTGCTGCTGCTAAGTCGCTTCAGTTGTGTCCGACTCCGTGCGACCCCATAGACGGCAGCCCACCAGGCTCCCCCGTCCCTGGGATTCTCCAGGCAAGAACACTGGAGTGGGTTGCCATTTCCTTCTCCAATGCATGAAAGGGAAAAGTGAAAGTGAAGTCGCTCAGTCGTGTCCGACTCTTCACGACCTAGGAGTAAACCTAAACAGTGGTGGTGTCGTTTGCTTTATTCATGATGGGACGAGAAGGCAGGAAGATCAAAACATACTGACCACCTTCTGCGTATTGGTGGGGTGCATATGATACACAGAGATGAGGGCTGGAGGAGGGGGCTGACCGATACAAACTTAAACTGCTTATTATCATCCCACCCCCTATCACCCACCTCTCTCCATGGAGGATGGAACTTTTCGAATAAACAAGCTCATGAGTCATTCCTATACGGAAAGGAAAAATCTGTTCTGTCTCAGCCATCTCTTTGATGAATGTAGCCAGTGGATTGGCCCTGGGCTATGGTTTTTCCCACTAAGCAAGCTGTTTCCCCCACCCCATGCAGGAAGCACCAGAAGCTTTTGAAGGTTGCCAAGCTTTTAGTATCCTTTGGGACCTTTATGCTGAGCGACAAGCAGTCTTTGCTTTCTTGCTTGGCATTGCTGTTGTCTGTATCCACTGTGTGTCCTGGTTTCCAGGGTTCCTGGCATTCTCCATCTTCCTTCATTCCTTTCTTCATGGTCAGCTTGTAAGGTGGACCCAAATTCTTCACAAAGTTGCTCTTAAGGAGCACAAATCAGTGCTTTGGAAAAAGGCGGGGGTGGGACACAAATACGGGATATCTGAAGTGTCTCCCAGTTGGTCCTTCAGTATTATTGTAAAAATGAAAGTTAAGATTTTTAAAACCTGCCATTATTGTTCATTATTTAGTTTTCAATTGGAAAATAAGTGAATGAGAACAGATTTGTAATACATAATAAATGAAATCCTTACTTCTTATTGCCTCTCTCCTCTAAAAAGCCCTGTCTGTTGATAATTCTAGAAAATGATCTGAAAGTGGCCAGTGTTTGAAATCTGTTCTGTTGAGGGTCTAATGCAGGAGCTCTGCTGGATTACTTCTCCCTTTTGATTTTTGGCAAACCCTGATATTTTGACCTTTGATGGCCCCTAGGGTTGAATTGCCCTCTTTCTGCTTATGGTTTTACTGTCTTGACCTTTTTCCTGGCTGCTCTGTTTTCTTTCCTCCTTTGCTTCCTCGAAATCAAGAGTTTGTTCATTCAAGTCTGGCACAAAAGAGACACCAAGTATTGCTTGAATGAAGCACACGGTCTCCAGGCTGCCGTCCACAACTTAACACCAGAACTGAATCTGTGGGTTTCATAGGATTGACCCAGGGTGACTGCAGCTTTATACAGGTCTATAGAAAATAACGCTTTCTCCTTCGAACAGAGTTCTAAGAATTAAGATTTTCCTGATGATAATGATGATGGTCCCAGCAACTGTAATTTGAGTGCTGGGTATGTGCTAAGTGTTTTACATGGATGTTCTCAGTTATTCCTCACAACTACTTTGAGTTGGATCCCGTTGTTATCTTCTTCTTCTTCTTCTTTTTTTAATAACTGAGGGATTTGGTACTCAGAGAGGTTAAGTAACTTCCCAAGTTTCTGCCAGATAACAAGTAGAAAGGCTGGCAGAGGGAAGCAGACAGTTTGATTCCAGAGCCCTGCCTCTTTACCACATATATTTTAAAAAAACTCACCATTCCTACTTGCTCTGATACGCTCAGATCAGACTCCATATTATACTGAATTTATACTTCTCTTCTTACTGTTTCCATTGTTCCCTTCACTTTGAATTAAAAAATACTATTTATTGAGTACCTGGCATCTGTCAGATATTCTCTAGGAACGCATTCAATCTCACTATATTCTCATTAGGTGCATACACGCAGAGAAGCTGGAAAAACTCCCCAAAGAGGTATCTGATGCAATGAGCCATTGGGGGGAGTACCCACTTTGCATCTGGTAGCAAGTGTAGTTCTAATTCAAGTTAACATTCCTTTTCCAATTCAGTTTAACCAACAATAACTGAACACTCACTGTGTTCAAGGCACTGAACCAGGACCTCTGATCAGCTGTGATCTCAAGCAGCTGGTAAATTAGCTGGGTTGATAAAACACATACTAAAGCGTAATAATACAACATGCAGCTGTAATGAACAGAAGTATTTAGAATCAAAGTGTCTCAGGTGAGAAGAGAGCTGGCCCCGCAGAGCAAGAGGCATTTGAGGAGGACCTTGATGGATGGGGTGAAAAACTGAAGGCCAGTTATGAGGGTGAACTGGGGAGGAAGCAGTGCTTTAGGAGATGCAGGATGGGCTTTTGACTAGGATAAACCTGGGTTCACATTCAGATTCTGACATTTACAAACTGCATGATATGGGACAAGTGTAAATGCTTCCCACGTTCACTTTCTGACCACATGAGGGCTATAATTAACACATCATCATGTTGAAAGGATTAAATGAGATAACGTCAGTACACATGACCACTGTATGGAGTGTTGGTGATAATGGAATCAGAGATGAAAGCTGTGATTTTTAATGTGTCAGGTGCTCTTTTCTTTCATTTTCCCATCTGGCTGCCCCTCTTGGCCTCTGGTATTAGCCACACTTTGTATTTGCTTTCCAATGGCTTATTATTTAATTTTCACAACATCCTTGGGAGCTAAATAGGTAATAACTATTATTACAGTAAAAACCCATTTTTACATAATACAATTTTAATGGAACTGCTGATTTTACAAAATGAAAGTGACTGGTAAAGAAGATTTAAGTGATACTTTTGAACCTCTAATATAATTTTATGATGTTTTGTGTATTTTAATTCATTAATAAAGGAAATGTGTAGAACATTCCCATCATTATTCAAATAGAATAGCATAATTTTTCAATAAAATTCTTAGGGTAAATTGCCTATTTCCATTTTCTGGGAAATCAATTTTATGGAATGACCTCAGACCCATCCTATTCCATAAAAATAGGACTTTACTGTACTAATAAAAGATATCACTATTTTAAGTATGGTACCATTTTCCTTCGAGGCATTCTGTCTTTATAGACGTTGGATTTTGAAAAAGCTGTAAATTCTTCTTGGTGGTGTTATGGAGTGAGCTGAAGTCATCGTGAAGAATTGGCTTTTGTAGTTTAGTTTATGATGACTTTGCTTCACGCAAACAAGTATATCTGGTTGTCTTTGCCATTTAATTACTAGGAGAATTGGTCTAGATGTGTTCACAACATCTCACAGAGTGGAAACGAGTTCTAATAAGCCATGCAAATCTCAGAACTTCACAAATGATCCTACTAGCGTGTACTCCAGGTTTTATCCTGAACTGACCTGTGAGGATTTGATGCTTCCAGTTCTTTCTCTGAAGGAGTCTTATCCACGACAGGATGACACCCTGTTGACACAGAGCAGGCTTAATGAAAGGAAAATGTGTTATAATTCTAAGGGGTAGGATTCTGTTTTGAAGGGTACAGATATGATATCATGTAGCCTCCAGCATGATTTTATTTTTGCGTGTATGTGTGGTAGAATTCACTGTGTTCCATTTTCCCGTATTACTTTGAACTGTCTTTATTTGAAGAGATGAATGGAGAAGTACTGGTTTTCTTTCATAATAGTTCCTCTGTTTGTTCTGATTTTCAATACTTGGGTACTTTAAATGGCAGTGAGGCTCATCAAAGTCCTGTGATGTTCAAAATCAACAGTGCTTAATGCATTTCCTTGTTAAACCGCAAGGCATTAAGGTTGGAGATATGAGCTAAGATGACCACAAATCAGGAAATAATTTTTTCTGGGGAAGAAATTTTTACAAAATGTTCTAAGTAGAGCATTATTAGTTTGATTTACTTTTTTTTCTTACCTGAAATGAAAAGTAGTTTAAGGTAAGATGTTCATAATACAGAGATTTGGGTCTGCAACATCAATCAGAAACCAAATACTATAAATACCAGTGTTGTCTCAAATAGTTTCAGAATTCTGGTATTTTTTAAGTTGGATCAAACAGAAAGGCACACAAAGAATCACCCCCATATATTCTGGATTGCTAGCAAGTGGGAAGGGTGAGTTAATTTAAACTTGAGTTACTGGGGTTCTTTGTATGGTGGGTGCACGTCTTCAGTATGCTGACTACAGGAGTGCGAGTGTTCTGGAAATCTGTCATTACTTAAAAAGCCACCTAGAAACTTAATAGCTTAAAACATACCTTTTATTTTGTTCATAATTTTGTGGGGAAGGGCTAGACTTTGGATCTTCATGCTGGAGTCTTTCATGAATTGCTGTCAGATTATGGTTGGGCTCATCTAAGGTTCCAGCATGTCTGGGTGGCCCGAGAGAGCTCATCATGCAGCTGGCAGGTGACTCTTGTTATTAGCTGTGAGCTCGACCAGGGCAGTCAGCTAAGAGGACTCAGTTCCTCTCCACATGGGTTTCTATATGGTCTTGGGTTTTCTAATAGCGTGGTAGCTGGATTCCAAGAAGGAACATCCTAAGAAGGAGTTCCCTCCAAGTGAGCAGTTAAGTTGTAGCTGTTCAGTTGCTTAGTCATGTCTGATTCTTTGTGATTCCGTGGACTGCAGCATGTCAGGCTTCCCTGTCCTTCACTGTCTCTTGCAGTTGGCTCAACCTCATGTCCATTGAGTTGGTGATGTCATCTAAGTGTCTCCTCCTCTGTCACCCCTTCTCTTCCTGCCCTCAATCTTTCCTAGCATCAGGATCTTTTCATGAGTTGGCTCTTCATATCAGGCCTAAGTATTGAAGCTTCAACTTCAGCATCAGTTCTTCCAATGAATATTCAGGGTTTATTTCCTCTAGGATTGACTGGTTTGGTCTCCTTGCAATCCAAGGGACTGCCAAGACTCTTTTCTAGCACCACAGTTCAAAAGCATCAATTCTTTGGTGCTCAGCCTTCTTTATGGTCCAACTCTCACATCCATACATGACTACTGGAAAAGCCATAGCCTTGATTATATGGACCTTTGTCGACAAAGTGATGTCTCTGCTTTTTAACATGTTGTCGAGGTTTGTCATAGCTTTTCTTCCAAGGAACAAGCGTCTTTTAATTTCATGGCTGCAGTCACTGCCCATGGTGATTTTGGAACCCAAGAAAATAAAGTCTGTCACTGTTTCCATTGTTTCCCATCTATTTGCCATGAATTGATGGGACTGGGTGCCATGATCTTACTTTTTTGAGTGTTAAACAGGTAAAAGACCAGGAAGAAAGCTACACACCTTCCAAGCCAGACTAGCAGACTGAGAATATCATGACCATCATGACCATCACACTGTCTATGTGTGATGTAAAGCCTGCCCAGGTACAAAGGAGGAGAATTAGGCTCTCCTTTCACTGAGAGGAAGAGCAAAGAACTTGCAGCTGTCTTTAATCTACCACTGTGCATGTGTTTATGTATGTGAGTGCATGTGCACGCATGTAATTAAGAGCAGATGTACCTGACTTAATTCAAAAGGTTTGAGTGTTTAGGGTCTTGTCAATTTGTGCTGTCTTCCCTCTCTGGGCAGACATTATTTAGATTCTGTTGGCTTATGAGTCAGAAATTGAAGAACACCAGGAGACAGACTGGTCAAAGGATTTTAGTTTATTCTCTACTCCCTACCATGCTGGGTGTTATGCTAGTGCTTCTTCACTGCCCCCAAAGTGGGGTTCTTCAACCCTTGAACATAATTAGAGCCCTGATCTGGGATTTCTCACCCCGAGATGGCTGAAGGATGGCAGTGTTGGGCTGCAACCTGTGTCCAATTCTGTACACGCACGACCAGAAGCCTCTTCTTGGGCAAGAGGGGTGCCTTGGCGTGAGGGCAGAAGTAGAGCATGAGTATGTTGAACATTTTACTTCTTTCAGGGTAGAAATTAAATGTCTGCAAGGACAACAGTCAACATTTCCTTTACCTTATTTAGAACATGAATGTGAAAGCTAATTCTTTAAGATTGTGTGGGGAAGAACAAATATGATTTCAAGAGACACTTGACACAGAAATTTTAATCAGCATTATTAGAAAATAAAAATAAAGAAGTAAAAAGAAAATTTGAAACCAGAGATCCAAGGACCTTTAGATACTGTAGTCATCTCCTTCTTTTAGGCAGTTTCTTGGAGGGGAGCGCAGACCTCTGGGAACCTTGCCTTATGGTGAAGGGTGTTGAGGCTATGTCCTTCCCACAAGAAGGAAATATCAGGATCCCAAACTCCTTGGGGCAAGTATTTCTACTGACCTCCTCAAATAGTTACGAAAGGCTTAATGTAACCTGACTTTTCATATATTCAGTTATTTAAGAATATACCACAGAAGCTTACTATTTAAGGCAATCTAAATGCAAAATCCTTTGCAATATGGTATCCTTGGGTGAATTGAATGATTATCAAGCAATTTAGTTTTATTTGAAGCATTTTTCTATGGATTTAATTGTATTAAGTAAACATTAATATATATATAAAATATGGATACAAGTTAATAGAATTGTTGAACTGGTAGGGAACTTAGTGACACTCAGATGAGCTAAAATAATGCAAGTGGTCTATAAATTGTAAAATCCTATGAACCACATTATTATCATTATCCAAACGTATATGAACTTTTGTATCAAGGATAAGAATAGGATTTCAGTTTCCTTGTCTTCAAACCAGTGCTGCAAATTGTCTGCTAAAATTTATAAGAAAGAAACTGTTGCTTTATTTGCTATATTTTAGATAATTTGTGTCCTTCAAATAGGTTTACTTTTGAGAGACATACTTGAAGTCTAGGGAGTTCCTTTAAGTTGTGATGACTGTGATTCAAATGGCTTTTTACAAATGAGTAACAGGGATGCCCTAACTACCAACCCAGACCTGTGATAGGGCATCCTTGTCAGTGGTGGAAAGCCAAGAGTTGAATGTTTTTTTAAGTATTTTTCCAGCTGTATATTTTTCCCCATAGAAATTAAATTTCAATTAAAATAACAGCAGAGATTTTTAAATTTCCTGCAAGTGAGAAAAGGAACATAATAAAAATATATTAAAATAAGTTGATATTCTTTCTTGAATCTCAATTTGTCAGTCTGTTTGACTCAGTCATGGCGCTTGTTTCTGGACTAATTAGAACTCACTTAGAATCTTCTCTTGGGACCCAAGTCATGTAGACCCTGACACTCTTTATGGCTTGCTAACTTGCTGTAACTAATTGGAGTTTCAGTTTAATTGAGCAGTTTTCAAACTCTTTTCTGTCCTGACTCACCTAAGAAACACACTCATTGTCATTGTCCATTAGTATTAGGATCATAGCACTTTTTTAGGAGGGCAGGGTCTTCAGATCATCATTTGGGTAGGGGGAATATCAGCAAGTATGAAGTGTGTAGGAGACTCAGGGTTTATTTTTGTACTTACCCCACCCACAGAATCACTACTTTTATAAGTTTACAAACTCCCAACTCCAGTCTCCCAGAAGTGTGACCCTTCTAGACCTTTGGGTTCTAATTCTTCATCCATTCATCAATTGATGAACACTTAGGTTGCTCCCTATCTTGGTAATTGTAAATGTGGCTATGAACATTGGGTGTGTGTATATTTTCAAATTAGTATTTTGTGTGGCTTTTTTTAAGATATATACTAAGGAATAGAATTGCTGGGTCATTTGGTAGTTTTATTTTTAGTTTTCTGAGAAACCTCCATACTATTTTCCACAGTGGGTGCACCAGTTTGCATTCCCACCAGCAGTGCATGAGGGTTGCCTTTTCTTCACAAGGGAGGAAATTAAAAGAAAGAAAATTCGTTAAAACTTCCCTGATGAGACAGTAACACTTGTAGTGTGGCAGCCCAGTTGTCCATATACACGTTGTTTCTAGAATATAGCCAAGTGTTCCAAATGAATAGGTTATATAATAAGCTTAGTCTAACAGAACTGGTCAATTTGTATAGCTCAGTCAGTCTGGGAAAATAGAACAGGCTATTTTCTCTAAGGTAACATTATCATTTCCTAAAGGGATACAGTATTACAAAAATATAAATCAACACAATAGATGAATTTTTAATAAAAATTTAGACTGTATATAATTGTTAAAATGAGTTTAGTTCTGGAGGTAAGAATTTATGGTCATATTTTTAACAGGCAATAGTAGCCCATCAGAGTACATTGGTGGAGTCCGTTCAAATTCAGAACAGTGAAAGCAGCATCCAGAGATTTTGGTATTTACTTTGGGGTGTTGATCTTAGGAACTCATCTCTTTAGAGTCATTAGTAATTAGAGCGACAGACTACTCTGGTTTATCCAGAACTGAGGAGTTTTCTGGGACACAGGACTTGTAGCGATAAAACCTGAAAAGTCCAAGACAAACCCGAACAAGCTGGTCACCTTACTAAGAAATCAGCTTTCAAGTTCTTAACGACCCCATAGTCTGTTATCTGCACTGCCACAAATTTGCTGAGAATTAATGAAATTTTTCCTTGACTTCAATGCAGAAACCTATATTTTTACCTTGCTTTATTCCCCTAAGAAATTTGCCTCGTGGAATTAATATTCTTTGAGGAGACACAGGCATTTCTTACAAGAGAAGGGGACCTGAGTGCTTGCATATGTATTTTACCTCCTGGTTGGGGCCGGGGAAGTTGAGCCGAGGAAGGAACAGCTGCCTACGGGGCCCTTAATCTAGAGCAGGGCTTTTTTCACTTGCTCTAATCGAATTACTTCTTTTTCTCTTTACTTTATGGTCTGTTTTCCATGCAGATATTCTTGGAATGTCGAATTAAATAATTCATGATTTCCCAATGATTGGTTTAGGTATAGTTGCCATTTCTTGAATTGATTATACTTTCTGGAGGGAGCTTTCGGAGTGTCTTCACATGCAGAGCTTTAAAGATAAGAAGTTTGCCCATTAGAGGTACAGCCCAGCCAGAAGGGGTGGACTAGCGCAGCAGCTCTCTGTTGACCCTTGGGGGTCACCACGCTTTTACGCAACCCAGGGTTTCTGAACTACTCGTGTGCCCTTGGTTCCTTTATCAGTCTCGTGAAGCCTGGATCCAATCTCAAAATAATATTTTTAATACATAAAAAAGAATAGGCTTATAAAAGAAAGCGGTTATGTCGATCCAGCTATCAAAATACTAAAAATTGAATTTGTGATGTGATAATATATATGCTTCTTTACTAGAACATTAAATAACGCTATCTAGTTCTGTGCTAATTACTACCATAATGTCGATGTTGCCATTGTAGATATCCTTCAAAAAGGGCTGCCATAGATTCCTTCTCTCCTTGTAAACGTATTCTGTTCCTCACTGGGAGAAGTAGGGCCCAGGTCACAAGAACCTTTGCATAAGAAGACCATTTTGCCTGGATGGCTGTCTTGCTATCAAGATGCTCCCTTTTGTGGCAGAGTCCTCAGGCCATGGGACTTGAACCCTGTGGGAAGGCCATGTTTTTAACACTGGTTGGCAGGCTTGGACGAGCTCTGTTAGTAGCTGGTGTCGATTTCCAGCCATGTAAGTGATCTCTCTTGGATGTCCAGGGCTTCCTTGGAGCCCAGTAATGAGGTCTTACTGGTAACTCTGAGGTTTTTTAAAAACTTTATTTGAAAACACGTTAAAAAATCTCTTATTTTACACTTATGTGAATATTTCTCAGAATTTATTTTTTTGTATTCCGGAATGTTCCCTTAGAAGGGAGATTCCTCTGTTTGACTTATTAAGAGTCCACATAGGCCCTGAGGAGTTCACTGCCTTCAGGCTGTCAAAGAGAGTGAGAGTGATTAAAACTCCTCCTCAAAGTGACCATTATAAACTAATAATATTAACAACTGCTATAGAAAACATGCAGAAAGTTATGAAAGCATATACCATCAAGACCAGGACCAGAATGATGTGATTCTACCTAGGTTAACCATATTGTAAGGCTAATACAATCATTAGATATTACCTTTTAATGGCACCCCACTCCAGTACTCTTGCTTGGAAAATCCCATGGATGGAGGAGCCTGGAAGGCTGCAGTCCATGGGGTCGCTGAGGGTCGGACACGACTGAGCGACTTCACTTTCACTTTTCACTTTCCTGCATTGGAGAAGGAAATGGCAACCCACTCCAGTGTTCTTGCCTGGAGAATCCCAGGGACGGGGGAGCCTGGTGGGCTGCCGTCTATGGGGTCGCACAGAGTTGGACACGACTGAAGTGACTTAGCAGTAGCAGTAGCAGTGGTAAGTTTACCCAGAATTTCTCAAATTGTTTCCTATGAAATTAGCTGTTTATAAGCATCACACATAATGTCCATGGAATTCTCCAGGCAAGAATACTGGAGTGGGTTGCCATTTCCTACTCCAGGGAATCTTCCCAACCCAGGGATCAAACCCAAGTCTTCCATGTTACAGGCAGATTCTTTACTGTCTGAGCCACCAGTGAAGCCCTTAAGAAGGATACCAACATCAAATGACTTGGGGAAATTTGGGACTAAACACAGAAAAATTATTTCTTGCATCTGATTTTTTCAGAGCCCTTTATATGATAATATAGATTGTGTAATTTCAAGGGGGGATATAGCATGTACTGTTTCTGAAAGATATTTAACCCTGTAACTCTTTTATTCACAGAACAGCTCACGATGCCAGGAGTTTAGGGAAACCCTCTGAGTACAAAGTATTCTCACACTTAACATGCCATTTCCAACAACCCTATGAGGTTAGGCATCAGTTGTATTAGATAAAGCTAGGTCTTCTGTGAGTAACAAAGACCCGAAAGTAGGAGTTTCTCTCTCTCTTATGTCTCTTTTGTCTGTTCTGTGGCATCAAGGACTTGGACTTCATTTATTTTTTTGCTCCAATATGTGCTGTTTTTCCATTCCCAAAGTTACTCTGTGGTCCAAGATGTTAGCTGGAGCTCCAGCCATTGCACCCACATTCTAGGCAGCAGGCAGTATGAAGGATTCCACCTCTAAGTCACATGGCTGAATAGTCATAACTAACTGAAAAGGACACTGCGAAATGTAGTTTTTTTTGGCTAGGTGACAATGTATTCAGCTAAAAACTGGAGTTCTTATGACTAATGGAAAAGAAAAGAGATACTGGGAGATAACTGGTGGTCTCTGCCACAATTATCTCTCACTTTATAACTGAGGAAAACGGACTCCAACAGGGATGCCCGAGTAAGAGTTCAGAGACCATGGCGAGAGCACAGATTCAAATATAGGCCTCCAGACTCCTTGAGTCTCTCTAGTTCATTACAAAAATCCCTACTTAAACAAACATGTAGAAGGGATCCAAATAGAGCCTTTCAAAGGCTGTGATCTAAAGGGTCATGGTGATATAAACAGATACACCACCATAAAAGAAAGGAAGGGATATCTGTTTCTTAGAGGTATATCCTCATATTTGGAAATTAATAACACTAGATAAACAAAAACCCGTAAGTGCGATATGACTGTCCTTTGCTGTGGGTGTGTTATTAATGCTTTATTGACCAGGGGGTTTTGGGGAAAACTAATGCCTGTGGCTGGCAATTTTTATTTTGGCTGACCAAAAATTAATTCTGTTATTTCACTAACACTCTGAGGGTTATTGCATTCAGTAGTTACACTGGACACACCTGTAAAGTCTTCTAATTTTCATAAAATATTGTCTTCACTTCACTCTTTTGTGGAGGCAAAGCATTCTCTAGCACCATGTGAATTTTCACTTTCTGAATCAGAATCAATCATTAAGGGTTTTTTGTCTTTTTGTTGGTCTGATATTCACATAGTCTGAATCAGAACTATATTCTGAAGAACTATCATCTTCAGAGACACTAATATGTATCGCTTGGACAATCAGAGACTTTTATCTACATAAAATACATCAAAAAATTCTTGTTTCCTAAAAATTTTGCAATGTGTCATTTTTGAAAATTTTACATTTTTAATATACACAAGGTTGGAACAAAATCCTAACAGAGCAAAATATGAATGATAAAGACAATCATAAGGTGTAGAATGAACTCTTGATCAATTTTAAGCCCTAACAACTTTTCAGGGTGATGCTAATTGTATCAGTTTCTAAAAACATATTGATATGTCTCTGGTCAGTGAAATTCCGGTAACAAAAGATCATTAATATGTCTCCAGTCAGTAATGTTTTAAGATTAGTATTCTGTTTGTCAGGCTGCCATGAGCTGCAGGACCTGCACTGTGTCTAACAGCTTGTCCTCTCTTTCCTGCGTTTGTCACATCAGTGATGCTCTGTAAGCCCTGGATCCCATCTGAAGCCATCTGTTTGCTTCTCTTTATTTACATGATAACATCACCTGATGGCAAGTTAGTGTTTGGATAAAACAACACTGGTCTTACCTGGATTGAGCTGGGTTTTTGTCTGGTTTAAGGACAGTGGGCTAACCCCCTGCCTGCATTTCTCGGGCAGCAATAATGTTTGCACAGAGGTGACAAGCCTGCTGCACTGTGCCAGGCCTGGCTGGGCTGTGTGCACAGGCAGATGGCAGGTGAGGCTCTGTTGTCTTCCAGCACATGATGAGTACCAACAGGAACCTCTCATCTTTGTGTTCCTGGGTCCACGATAGCTCTGGAACAGAGGAGATGTTGTCTGCGTATGTGTTAATGAATGAACAGTGAACTGGATGGAATGCTGATGAATCCCGGACTTTCTCTTCCATTCATATGATGGCATCCTTGCTAGACTTGTAGGAATGATTTTTGTTGGCAAAGTGAGACAGATGCCTAGATGGTTGCTCAGTGGACATGGCTCTAACTCTGAATCGGAGCCTTGACATTGAAGCCAGGTCCCTTTCTCTCCTCTTTGCCCATCATAAGATGGGAGGTGGTGTGTGGACATACTTTGCTCTTGAGAGATCTCTAGGGGAATGTGTCTAGAGTAGGGTTTCCTCCCATATGTTCTGGCATTTAGGATTCCAACCCTCTGCACTGTGGGAGTTTTTCTAACTAAAAATCACCCCCACCCCACTCTTTTTTCCTATTATTGTATAGTTGATTTACAATGTTTCAGGTATACAGCAATGATTCAGTTATATATATATATCTATATCTCTCTCTCTCTCTCTCTCTCCTGCATCCTGTATACAGCATGGGTGCTCTGTCCTGTCTGAATCTTTGCAACTCCATGAACTATAGCTCCTCTGTCCATGGAATTTTCTAGGTAAGAATATTGGAGTGGGCTGCCATTTTCTACTCAGGGGATCTTCCCGACCCAGAGATTGAACCTGTGTCCTGCATTGGCAGGCGGATTCTTTTACCACTGAGCTACCTGGGAAACCCATATATATATATTATTTTTCAGGTTCTTTTCCATTAGACATTATTACAAGATATTGAATATAGTTCCCAGTGCTATAAGTAGATCTTTGTTGTCCATCTATTTTGTATGTAGTGGTGTGTACCTATTACTCCCTCCCTCTTTCCCCTTTGGTAACCATAAGCTTGCATTCTATGTCTGTGAGTCTATTTTTGGTTTGAAAGTAAGTTCATTTGTATCATTTTAGATTCCACATACAAGTGATATCATATGATATTTGTCTTTGTCTGACTTACTTCACTTAGTATGACAATCTATAGGTCTATCCATGTAGCTGCAAATGGCATTATTTCATTCTTTTTTTATGGCTTAAACATGTACCATATTTTTTTTATCCATTCATCTGCTGATAGACATTTAGGCTGCTTCCACATCTTATACATAGGATTTACGCTTAGCAAAGCTACCTCTGGCAAGGAAATACACACATGCATGTAGAGTGGTTCTCAGATTGCTGACTCTTACATCCTTTTGGGGGACAACCAGAAAATTAGCTCCTAGAGGTACAGACGTGTCTTTGAGAACCCAGTGTTGTGGGGATATGAGAGTAGAGGCTTCCCTGGTAGCCTCGGGACCACTCTCACTCCTTATGTGAAATATCCTGCCTGTAGCCCTCTGACATTGCCCAGGTTGCTTTCATTGCACAATGAGGGGGACCAAGCACTGGCTTCATCATTTGTGTTATCCTTAATGCTCATAATAACCACGAGTTGCAGAGGGAAGGGTGTCAGTTGCTATCATTAAGTCATGATCTGTTGCCTTAATCTTTTATCAGCTACACAGAAATTACTTAGGCTTGATTGTGCTATAAATCACCATCCTTGATTTTCTTCTTGTCTTTTTCTTCATTTAGTTGGTTTGCTTTAATGAATAGCACTGACATGTATCTACATGCATGCACATGGGGGTTTCTGGGAGGTCGGTCTAGGTATTTGTTAGCTGCCTGATGCCGTGGCTTCTGAATGGGATATGAAAGATATCCATCAAAGAGCACATAGAACATATGAGAACATTTATTCTATTTTTTATCCTATCCTTTGAAAGTTTTTTTGTGTATGTGTTATTATGTAGATAATATTTATTACTAGTATTCAGTTCAGTTCAGTTGCTCAGTCATGTCCGACTCTTGGCGACCCCATGGGCTGCAGCATGCCAGGTTTCCCTGTCCATCACCAATCCCAGCGCTTGCTCAAACTCATGCCCATTGAGTCGGTGATACCATCCAACCATCTCATCCTCTGTCATCCCCTTCTCCTCCTGCCTTCAATCTTTCCCAGCATCAGGGTCTTTTCCAAAGAGTCAATTCTTTGCATCAGGTGGACAAAGTATTGGAGTTTCAGCTTCAGCATATTCAGCATATTCAGGACTGATTTCCTTTAGGATGGACTGGTTGGATCTCCTTTCAGTCCAAGGGACTCTCAAGAGTCTTCTCCAACACCACAGTTCAAAAGCATCAATTCTTTGGTGCTCAGCTTTCTTTACAGTCCAATTCTTACATCTATACATGATTACTGAAAAAACCATAGCATTGACTAGATGGACCTTTGTTGGCCAAGTAATGTTTGCACTTTTTAATATGCTGTCTAGGTTAGTCATAGCTTTTCTTCCAAGGAACAAGTGTCTTAATTTCATGGCTGCAGTCACCATCTGCAGTGATTTTGGAGCTCCCCAAAATAAAGTCTTTACTGTTTTCATTGTTTCCCCATCTATTTGCCGTGAAGTGATGGGACCGGATGCCGTGATCTTAGTTTTCTGAATGTTGAGTTCTAAAGTCAACTTTTTCACTCTCCTCTTTCACTTTCATCAAGAGGCTCTTTAGTTCCTCTTCTCTTATGCGTGGCTGCCAACAATCTGGAGATGACCAATGCCAGCCTTGTCCTTTTCAAGCATGTTTCATCCACAATTCCTCACCCCTTTCAAGATGGAAGCCCATGTGAAAAGCAGTTTCCTGTGGGAAAAAATACAAACATACAAAATCTGGCAGAGGTGTGGGTCGGCAGTGGCTTGCACCAGAGTCAGGGGGCACTGAGTGTGGCAGTGTGTGCAAGAAACCTTTTGAAGGAGGTCGCCATTATCTTCATTACCTCCGCCAGTTTGGCCTCAGGTCAAACAACAGGGACGGAACACAGCCCAGCCCATCAACAGAAAATTGGGTTAAAGATTTACAGAGCATGGCCCCGCCGATCAGAACTGGGTTTCAGTTTCCCCCTCAGTCAGTCTCTCCCATCGGGAAGCTTCCATAAGCCTCTTATCCTTCTCCATCAGAGGGCAGACAGAATGAAAACTACACGCACAGAACACTAACCAAACTGATCACATGGACCACAGCCTTGTCTAACTCAATGAAACTATGAGCCATGCTGTGTAGAGCCACCCAAGACAGACGGGTCATAGTGGAGAGTTCTGACAAAACGTGGTCCACTGGAGAAGGGAATGGCAAACCACTTCAGTATTCTTGCCTTGAGAACCCCATGAAAAGGCAAAAGCATAGGAAACATTAGTTTTACATGTACATAATTAATCAATAAATTGATAAGTAAATAAATATTATTGAGAATACATAATTAAAAATTTGCTCATATAAAGAAGGACTACTTGGCATTTATTTGAATTTTAATACCATATTGTTTACTGACTATACTAAGAGTCCTCATTATTTGTACTGTGCTGTGTATGGAACACGTCACTGTCCCTCTATAAGTATATTGTTTTATATGTTTTAGAAATTAAGTGACAAAACATTAAATTAGAATTTTGACTTCAGAACCCATTTGATTTTGAAAGTAGGTTAGCCTTTATGAAAAACTGAAAAACCGAGTCGTCGAAAGCAACAGTTTTCAGTTTTCTGAAGGCCTGGCCATAGGTATAGATTATTCCAGGGGCTCCCCAAAGCCTTCACATTAAATCTCCATGTCGTTAGTTTGGATCACAAGGTCCTTTATGATTTGGCCTCCTTGCCTGCTTGCTCCCAGTGTGTCCTGCCACCCAATCATATGCATCTACTTCCTGTTCTTGGATGAAATCATACCCATCTACTTCCTGTTCTTGGATGAAGTCAGCTCTTTCTCCCCTTAGCTCATTTATACTTCCTGTTCTCGCTGCCTGGAACTTCCCCACCTCTCCATCCCACTTTTCCTCCTCACCCTCTTTCCCACCCTAAGAATCTACCGGTTGTTCCTTTCTGTCTTTGAACACTCCACGGAGTGTTACCATGTCCAGAAAGTGTCCCTGAGTCCCATTTGATGTAATTCTCTTTCGTCTGTGCTCCTGCAACACCTTGGGCCTATTTTCATCATATACCCTTCTTCGATGATTTACTATTTATGTTTATGTTCCCTTGATGACAGAAGCCATATCTTACTCAACTTGTACTGATGAGAAGCACGTGATATGGCGTGGAGCCGATGCTCCATAAACACTAGAGTGAATGACAGGAAGTGAGATGCAGGTACTGCCTAGTTGGTTTCTGCTGAAGTTTCTAGGGGGTTTGAAGCTGAAGGGAGAGCTGTCATGTCAGTCTGAGAATCTGGGCACATGACGGGGAATGGAGGGTGGTGCCAAGAACTTTAGCAACTGACTGGACGGTGTGGACCTTGTCTGGGAGCCCTGGTGGTCTGCCGCCGTACCCAGCCTGGGACTCTTTCAGCGCCAGGATTTATTCAGGTTCCTTGGGCTGGAAGCTTACTCTCTGTGAGTCCTGCTTCCCACAGCTAAGAAGATTCTCTGTGCAGGAGAGCACGGGCTCATTCCTTGTGCTAATGGAGTTCTCTGAACTCTTGTGTTCCCAGTGGGTGCTCTCATTTCTCTTCTCCCCTGGGGAGCCGGTGGCCTTCATTCAAGCTCCTCCTCTGCACAGCTTGCCTCCTCCTTGCACCTTCCACCTGAGCTGCTGATGGGCCTCCCGTGGATCAGCACCTGAGGACCTGCTGGGCCCGGTGTGGCTTGCCGAGCTGGAGCTCAGAGCTCTCTGGGGGTTTACTGTCTCCCCAGCCCACAGGCCTCCCGCGGCTTAGCATCTAGGCGGTTGACACACCTCCTGTGGTGTCAGCTAGGGAGCAGCTTGAGCATCTTCTGTTTGCTGGGAAATCATTTCAGAGGTTACCTTTTCTCATTTGCATAGTGTGAATGCACCTGGTTTTGTTTCCTTTCTTTTTTTGGTGAAACTATAAAAGGAAGAGGGTATATAAGAAAATGTCAACACTTGCTTATAGCTGTGACATTGGCTACAGCAAAGGGGCCCAAGTTTTGCCATTTGGCAATTAGTGTAGGCCTTTATCATAATGCTGGTGAGGAAATCATTGTAACTGGGGAAAGAGGAGTAGGAGTAGAGCCAGTGTCTTTCTGTATCCTGGTGTATGTAGTAATACTCGGTGTGTATTTAATGATATCTTACGAGTCTGAATGAATTAAAAAGGCTTCCCACACATCTTAAATTATCTCATTCATCTGGAAGTGCCACTTCAGAGGAGGCTTTCGGCAGAGCAAGCTGGCCCTGCAGTTCAAGTAGAAAGGGAAGGAAACAGTTAAAGGGTTTTAAACTGTTAACGAGGGCTTTTCCATTTTTCTGGGAAAGCAGCAGTTTGCATGGAAATCACAGCTTTTATACATTAAGTATGGTTATGAGTCTCTTCTCTAAAGCTGTGTGAGAAATGTGGACTTTTTTCCCCAAGGGAACGAGGGACCAAAGGAGAACTAGGACCAAAGAGGCATGTAGTTTCATGCCAAGGTTTTCCAGGTAACAAAGAAAAGAGAGACAGACTGGTCGGTACTCGGAAAAGAGAGGATTTTATTGATAGAGTTTTGCCATACCATGCTTACCTCAGGGCTTCCCTGATAACTCAGTTGGTAAAGAATCCCAATGCAGGGGACCCCAGTTCAATTCCTGAGTTAGGAAGAGCTGCTGGGGAAGGGATGGGCTACCCATTCCAGCATTCCTGGGCTTCCCTGGTGGTTCAACTGGTAAAGAATCTGCCTGCAATGTGGAAGACCTGGGTTTGATCCCTGGGTTGGGAAGATCCCCTGGAGAAGGGAAAGGCTACCCACCCCAGTATTTTGTCCTGGAGAATTAGCCACATTCAGAGAGGACAACTTTAGTGCCAGTTTTTAGAAATTCTCCTATTTCACTTTCTCTTCTTTTCCCATCCTAATTCCACCATAGCCCATCACAGGCAAACCCAAATCACACGACATAGTAAGAACCATCTCAGCACCTCAGTGCCAAGTGCTGGCCCTACCTTTACTAGGTCCCAGATTACTAGAATAATAGTAATCAGAGATGCTGGGTTAAAACCAGAAGGTCATAAAATATCATCAGCAAAAATAATGCAGGAAATAGGAGAGATATTCAAATTTAATTTTTTGAGCCCCTAAAGGAATACATTATGTAAATATATGGGGATAGAAACACGTAACACATCAAAGATATTTAGATCCTTCATTTGGTAATAGTAACAGTAATTACAATATTGTGTTAATAGTAGTGCTACTGGTAAAAATAGCCTCATTTGTATAACAAGATAATAAAATGAGTTCAGTATTTTTATGTGCCAGTTAGCCAGTTATTGTGTTAATATTATTTTATCTCACTGGAACTTCACATTCTATGCACAAGGAAACCAAGATTGAGACAGAGGTTCTTAACCTTTAGCATGCATGAGGTCAACTGAGATGGTTATAAAATACTAATGATTGCCATTTTGAGCCAATTAGCATGAAAATATGTCTTAAGTATTCATATGGACTTTAAAAAATTAATAATACCTTGGAGATAACATGTCTGTAAAAAAAAAATCTACTTCATCCTTTTAAATGACTACATACTATTCCAGAGAAGAAATGTAACATGATTTATTGAACTACTGTGTTACTGATGAACTGAAGTTTTTCCCACCAATTTTTACAAGCAATATTATATAAAAATTATTCATACCTTATTTTACGAATAGGCAAATTTCTCTGGGCTAGTTGATTTCCAAAGTGGAGTCCATAGCCCACCTACCCTTGAAATCACTCGGGCACACTCACTGATTTTCAGTCTTTTGAATGTATGGAGCTTTCCCTCACTTCATACTTTTCATAGGTATTACTTTCTCTGTCTAGAGCACTCTATCCCCATGATATTTTGCAATTTTCTTTGTTAGCACTTAGCACTATTTTGTGCCTATGTAGTTATTTGTGTGATTATGTTTAGATGTCCATTTCCTCCACAAAAACTTAAGTTGCATGAGATCAAGGCCTTTGTCTCTTTGGCTCACCAAATAATGAAGTGACAGGCATAGAGCACTCAAAAATATATATCAGGTGTAAAAAAACGAATGATAGCTAAACCTTTCATGCCTGGTAAGTGTAGGCACAGTAATACTCTTACGGTACTCCACCTAATTAGATAGTACTCCACCTAACCCTTACTGTTGCCTCCATGAAGTACTATTTCTCTTATTTTGCATGTGGGGAACAGAAAATCAGCGAAATCTAAGCAATTTTCCTGAGGAATGGCTTATTTGAGATTCAAATTCAGTCTCTGAATTCTAATTAGGTGACCATTACATTGTACCTGTTAGCTTCTTGGACTAATAGTAATAGATGGATTAGACAGTGTTCTTGTCTTACATTAGTTCTTTATTGAGGCTTTATTGGGACTTATTTTGGAAGCACAAAGCATTAAATAGATATAATTTATTGGAATTTACCAAGAAATTCTTAAAGGCTTTGGGAATTTTTAAAATACATTACAATGGAAAATATGGAAATGTTGAGAACAATGAACACCTCTAAAGAAGGTTGAGTGCAGAAGAACTGATGCTTTTGAACTGTGGTGCTGGAGAAGGTTTTTGAGAATCCCTTAGACTGCAAGAGATCAAACCAGTTAATCCTAAAGGAAATCAACCCTGAATATTTGTTGGAAAGACTGATGCTGAAACTGAAGCTCCAGTACTTTGGCCACCTGATGCAAAGAGCTGATTCATTGGAAAAGACCCTGATCCTGGGAAAGACTGGGGGCAGGAAGAGAAGGGGGCAACAGAGGATGAGATGGTTGGATGGCATCATCAATTCAGTGGACATGAGTTTGAGAAGACTCTGGGAGATAGTGAAGGACAGGGAAGCCTGATGTGCTGCAGTGCATAGGGTTGCAAAGAGTTGGACATGACTTAGCAACTGAACAACAACAACAACATAAACACTGAATTTAGGAATGAAAATATAGACTAGTTTGCTCAGAAGTTATAAATTCGGTTCAGTTCAGTTCAGTTGCTCAGTCATGTCCGACTTTTTGTGACCCCATGAATCGCAGCACGCCAGGCCTCCCTGTCCATCACCAACTCCCAGAATTCACTCAAACTCACGTCCATCGAGTCGGTGATGCCATCCAGCCATCTCATCCTCTGTCGTCCCCTTCTCCTCCTGCCCCCAATCCCTCCCAGCATCAGAGTCTTTTCCAGTGAGTCAACTCTTCGCATGAGGTGGCCAAAGTACTGGAGTTTCAGCTTTAGCATCATTCCTTCCAAAGAACACCCAGGACTGATCTCCTTTAGAATGGACTGGTTCATGGGGTTCTCAAGGCAAGAATACTGAAGTGGTTTGCCATTCCCTTCTCCAGTGGACCACATTCTGTCAGACCTTTCCACCATGACCCGCTCATCTTGGGTGGCCCCACGTGGCATGGCTTAGTTTCATTGAGTTAGACAAGGCTGTGGTCTGTGTGATTAGATTGACTAGTTTTTTTGTGATTATGGTTTCAGTGTGTCTGCCCTCTGATGCCCTCTCGCAACACCCACCATCTTACTTGGGTTTCTCTTACCTTGGACATGGGGTATCTCTTCACGGCTGCTCCAGCAAAGTGCAGCCGCTGCTCCTTACCTTGGACAAGGGGTATCTTCCTCACCACCGCCCCTCCAGTTACAACACATTAAAATGTAGAATAGAGATTGTTTACTTAATATTTATTAGTCAAGTACTATATTCTAAGTTTTCTTTTAAGCATCAGTTATGTATTTATTAAATAATACATATGGTTTTAAAAACAAATAGAGTATAAGCATTTTATTTTTAAGGAATTTAGTGATGTTTTGGAGAGTTCCCCTCCCCCTGTCAGTTAGAAGAAATAATTGAAAACTTGAGAAAAAATAATCAATAATATTAAAGAAAAATAAAGAATCTCATAGTTTTCTGGATGCATTGCTCTTTCTAGTGTAAAGCAGAGACGAAAAGAGAGGATTTATTTGCTCATGGGGGAAATAAATTCATTGAATATAATGTTTGCCACATGCCTAAACAGCCTCATTCAGGAGTGAATCACTAATTTCATAGATTGTCATGTTTTTTTTTTTTTTTCTTCAGGATTAAATTATTAAAACATTTAATTACTATAAGTTGGTTGCATTATTTTTCTTAGGGAAACAAATCAAAACCAAAGCTCACATAGGAAAATAAATTTGGTGCCTCATTTGGCTTTAACACTAACTGCTGCATATATTAATAAAAACTGAATAATTGAGTTACCTGAGATTTACAAGTTTATGCCTCTTCACATATGAATGCATCATTCACTACAAAAGTTGGAGAGGAATTTAGTCACAAAACTTCAGGTTAATACAGATTCATTAATGATTTATTGAGGTCAATAGAGTTATGTGTATAAAGCCAAACTCTAGTTTAATACCTGACCTCACATTTATCAAAAACTCTTCACTTTTAGGTCTTCTGGGGATTGCAAGGTCTAGGTTTTTGCTGTTGTTGTCTCGTTTGCTTGTCTTTTTGAGTCTTGAGTCCTCTGAGCTATCAGAACCCCTGGACCCCTTGTTTCAAATAGTAACACCAGTGACCATGGGCATGCAGATATCCCTGAGATCCTGTTTTCATTTTTTTGGATAAATACCCAGAAGTGAGATTGTTGGATTATGTGGTGGGTCTAGTTTTAAGTTTTGAGGAACCGCCATACTGTTTTCCGTAGTGGCTATACGAATTTACAGTCCCACCGACTGTGTACTAGAGTCCCCTCTTCTCCAATTTCTTGGTGGTGGTGATTTAGTTGCTAAGTTGTGTCTGACTCTTGCGACCCCTATGGACTATAGCCCACCAGGCTCCTCTGTCCATGGGATTCTCCAGGCAAGAATACTGGAGTGGGTTGCCATTTTCTTCTCTAATTTCTTACCAACAGTTTTTTATCTTTTTTTTTCTTGTTAAAAGCCATGCTAAGCATTGTGAGGTAATATCTTGTAGTTCTGATTTACATTTCCCTAATGATTAGTGATGTTGAGCACATTTTCTTTTTATTTATAATGTAAATTTATAATTTAAACAGTTTATTTAGTGTTGGCTATGCTGGGTCTTTGTTGCTGGGCTTTTCTCTAGCTGTGGTGCACGAGCGTCTCATCGTGGTAGCTTCTCTCATGGAGCACGGACTCTAGGGCATGCGGGCTTCAGTAGTGGTGCCTGGGCTCAGTAGGTGCAGCTCCTGGGCTCTAGAGCACAGGCTTAGTAGCTGTGCTGCACGGGCTTGGTTGCTTTGTGTCATGTGGGATTTTCCTGGACCAGGGATAGAACCCGTGTCTCTTGCATTAGAAGGCAGATTCTTTACGACTGAGCCACCAGGAAAGCCCTGCGTATTTTCATATATCTATTGTCTGTCTTTTTTCTTTGGGTGAAATGTCTACTCAGTTCCTTTGCCCATCTTTTAATTTAGTGGTGGATGGACAAGAAAGATGGGAAAATGAAGAGATACTCGTCAAAGGGTACAAGGTACAGTTATGCACGATGAATAAATCCTAGAGAACTGCTGTACAACAAAATGCCTATAGTAAGCAGTACTATGTTCTATACTTAAAATTTGCTGAGAGGAGATCTTGTGTTCTTATTTCAAACTAAGAATTAATTAAAAGGCCTAATTAATTAAATAGTTAAACTTTTGGAGAGAATGGATAGGTTTATGGCCTAGATTGTAGTGATGTTACATGGGTATACGCATAAGTGCATGCTCAGTAGCTGACTAAGCATGACTAATGTCCAACTTTTTGTGACTCCATGAACTGTAGTGGGCCAGGCTTCTCCATCCATGGGATTCTCCAGGCAAGAATACTGGATTGGGTTTTCATTTCCTTCTCCAGGGACATGAATACATGTGCATCTCTAAACTCACTAAGTTTTATACATGAAATATATTCAGCTTTTGAATGTCAATTATACATCCATTTTTTAAAATATTAAGTTGTCTTTTAAAAAGGCAATACCAAGTTGGCTGCTCTGAATTCTTTGAAGGCTAATGGAGAGAATGGAGGCATAACAGCATCTCAAGATTAAAACAAAACATAACAAAACAAAGAAAGCCTGGAATGAGAAAAGGCACAGATTCTTTTCTATTTCTATAAAAACAGCAGCACCTTCTGGTATTTCCCTTTCAGAATTCAGGCTTTAGAGGACTGATCTGATACAGTTGGTAATTTTACTTAAAGACCTTCCTATTAAATAGATTCAAACTATTTTTGAAGAACAGATGGTATAGACTAGAGGAAGAGATAAACACTGTATGTTAAACATTTTATTGATCAATTAAAATATCATAATTTAAAATGTTGATTCTGCTGTGGGAATTATGCATGTCTGTCTGTGATGGAGAAAGACACTGAGATGGTGTATGTAGGGAGTGGGATGGGAATTTATCGTCCAAAGTTGAAATTGGACTCTTCCCATGAGGTGAGAATGAGATGAGCAGCCTCCCACCGCCCCCGCTCCCCGCCCCATTCCACACACACACACCAGACAGGCAGATGGCTCTTCTTCAGGTGTAAGGAAGCTGGCTTTCAGTCTTGAATCATGTGCCTCAGGGTGCTTTGAAAACTGCCTATTTTTAAGATCAGTTTGAAAAAAAATGATAGAGTAGAATAAAGAAACCACCTGTGTGGATTTGAAGAAAAAGTCAAGCTATAAAGTTAGCAGCTCTTTGCAAAGAATATAGTTATAGAAAAACTGCATCCTTATCTTCTAGCACTTCTTTGTTCTGCTTTTTCTACAAGAGCATGAATTCTTGATAAATAAATATCAGCATCTCTGTAAATTATTTGACATTAATTTTCTATTTGACGTTAATAAAGTCTATTTGACATTAATTTTCATTAATGTTAACCTTTCATTCCTATGAATTACTTATGTGTAACAATTTCCATTCCATCATAAACAAACTTTTCTTGGATGTTTTCATTAATTGTGAGAGGATATTTGGGTAAATCGTGAGATTCACCAAAAGCTAACCAAATATAAAGGAGATAAAACATCACCAATCATTGTGTACATATGTATATCTAAGTATCTAAAATAGTTACTTTAGAGACAGAAACATTCTTTTCTTTTTCAAAAAGGAAGATTGGGTCATTTAATAGTGATTGAAATGGTATTGAAACTTATTTTTCCATTGGTTCACATATTTATGAGAAAGTATTGGAGCTAAGACTGAATATAGAAATAAGCTTGTTAATTATGGAAGGTGCAGGAAAATAGCAAGCCTGCAAATAGCCTTGTATGTTCTACTCTGCCCTTGTGTGCCATGACTTTCCCCTTGATGTCAGAGCCATGTCCAAAGTTGGTGTAGGCTGTGTTCCTGCCAACAGCAGGTTTGTAGTGGAAACTGTCTTCACCACCCAAGTTATGGACCTGATACAATGAATCCCACACAAGCAGTGGGTCTGCCTGCCCCCAGTTGTGCCCCGTTTTATTCTCAGGATCTGTGTCCTTTGCCCTTGGTCTTTTTCTACAGGATTTAGATGAATGTCAGACCCTTGAAATGCTACCCAATAGTGACCTTGATTTTCTGACTTTGCTGGGGGAAAAATTGAGTTTAAATCTAGAGTTGAAATTATATGCAATGCTATGGTAGTCAGGTCATTTCTGATATAAAAGAAGACTTGCCATTAGAGATATCTGTCTTTTGATTTGGCTGAAGCTTTCTGGTCTTAAGGGTAGCTATGCATTTACAGAAGATGAATGCTTCTTTTTTTTTTTTGTAGTTGCCTTGCCTTTGATATATGGGGAAAGTTGGGTAATTCTTTCTTAGTTCTAATTTTCAAGATATTAGTTATAAAGGTTTATCCTTCTTGTTGTCAAAATACAACGCTTTTAGGGGTGAAAAACCCCAAGCACTGCTTGGGGAAAAAATACTAGAATAAAGATGGCGGGATGGTTAGTGTTTGATGGATGAACGAGTGGAAAGAGGGTGTAATTCGGAACCAAAAGGCACTACCCCATGGCTGGTCCTGAGCTCCTTTGGGGGCAAAGCAGTCTTTAATTACATCTGGTACTCATTAATTCTTTTTGGAGTCTCTTTCCAGATCTGTTCCCCCATCAGCCTCCCATCGAGCAACAGAAATTCCAGATGGTTCCCTCCATATGCCAGTGCTCATTCTCTTAAGTAGGATAGATTGGTCACTGACAGAGCAGGATGCAGGAGCACTGGCCAAGTCAAGCCAAGGTGAAAAGCATTGGGCCACAGTTACATTAGAGATAATCCATCATTCATGTTTCTAAGTGCATTGTATGCATAACTGCTTCTGAATGTTTTCTCTGAAACATCTTGAGTAATTTCCTGGAAAGCATGGTACTTCTAGACAATGTGGCATATTGATCCTAATTGTCTACACCTGGAGCAGAGAGAGGTCCTCTAGAAGCTGTCATTATAGCTGAGAGTCGTTTTGGACCTGATCTGCTCTGGAGCCTACTTTAGGATGATTTTTTTTTTGTCTGCATCAATTGCAATGCCAACTGTCATGTCTGTTATTGTAATGCAAAGAGAATTACTTGATATAAATCTTTATAAGTCAAAGGTTTATTTCATCTTTGCAGAATTTTGTTGTAATACGCACATAGACAGACTTTCCATTTTGAAGTTTTGAGAATGAAGATGAGGTTAATCTCCATATAATAAAAAAATATGTTGTTTCAAGTATATTGCCTTGTGTTTATTTATCTGTCTTCATCTGATGGTGGGAAACATGTCTGACTCATCTTTGAGTTCTCACCACCCGGCAAGATGTGGCACATATTGAGGAAGGAAAGGAAGCAAGAAACAAGTGTGACTAGATGGATCCAGGAAATTTCAAAGTGCAGTTGGCACTGAAAGAAATAAGAATAGTGTTTCTACTCTTGTCTTCATCTTATTCTTTGCTTCTAATGGCTGTTGGATTTTACATGTACGTGTGTGTGTGTGTGTGTGTGCACGCATGCATGCACTCTTTGGTGTTATTTTTTGAGCACCTACCAAAGTCTGGGTATTGTTCTATGTGCTCAGCAACTCAGTGTGACCATGACAGGTATAGTCTGTGTTGTCATAGAGCATATAATAGTTAGGCTAACTGTGCTTCGTGGGCAATTTATTGGTATATTTGGAAGGCAAGACAATTAGGAAAAATGTCTTCTAAGGGGAAACGTGATAAAGACCAAAGGGAAGATTTTAAATTCCATGTAATTGTCACATTTTAACTGAAAGGTATATTCAAAAGAAGCCTAATATCATCTTGTGTGTGTGTGTGTATGTGTGTTGTCAGTATTTTGTGGATGAGAGAACACATATTATTAATTCAATAAATTACTTTGTATAAATTACTTTGTACAATCAGGTTCAATAGTCAAACACTGGCAGAATGGGCCACAGACTGGAAGAGACAAAGGTTATTTGTATCGAACTCTTATATTTAAATGTGTTTGCTTGAAGTATTTTCTGTCTTGCTTTTGAAGTCACATTAAAGTTATGAACTTACAAAATGTATGTGAAACCTATAGCATTCTCTAGATATTTCACTCTTTTGTTTGAATGTGTGAAAAGGAGCAGACGTGAAATTGAAATACATACTTTTTTCATCTGTTTAGTCTGATTATTCATTTTACATCAGTCACTGATAAACTTTGGAAATTTAAGGTGTGTAGGGAACTCAGCATATCTGAGCAACATTTATGGCACAGCTTTATCTTTGATGTCATAAGAGGCACTAGGGATTTCTTAAAAGGGGTGTTGTCTTCTCCTAAGGAATAACAGTTGGGAGAGAAAGACATAATTACATTGAGGATCAGCCCAGTGACAGCTCCTTCCTTATAAGCAATAATCATGTGTGTAATTATCATAAAATTTTTTAATGCTGTGTGTTATAAGAAGGTCCAGGGTATCAATAGAGAGTAAAAGAAAGAGATTTCCATAGAGGAGTGGTGGATCCAATGTGGAGACTTAATAGCAGATCTAAAACTTTGTTGCTTCAGATGGATGAGTGTGTGGTGCGGATGCTATTGGATTATCCTTACATCCTGAGAGCCAGCGTTCTGCTATTTAACTGAGACACGAGGGGAGGGAAAAGGTGTATTTAGGAGAATTTAGGGATCAGGTCTAGAGATGTCACACTTCAACTCTGCCTACATTTTATTGGCTACCCTGAGCCACATGGCTTCATTTAATTGGAGAGGAGGGTGGAAAAAGTTGACTAACTATGAACTCAGGAATAAAAGGGAAATGGATGGTTTACAACCCTGCAGCGTCTGCCATGGGAAGGTGTGGTGGTCTTATCCCTTGGACAGAAGGCAGGGACGAGAGAAGACAACTCCTGAGAAGTCAATTTGTGGGGCAGGGCCTTAAGAACAACAGGTTGCATTGTTTTCTGGAATCAGATGTGAGCTTATGTTTAAAAATTCCTTAAATATGAAACAGAAACAGACCCATAGCCATAGAGAATAGACATGTAGTTACCATGGGAGAGAGGAGGCAAGGGAGGGAAAGACTGGGAGTTTGGGACTGGCAGATGCAAACTACTGTATATATATACTGGATAAACAACAAGGCCCTGTTGTATAATACAAGGGACTACATTCGATATCTTATAATAACCTATAATGGAAAAGAATATGAAAAATCACAGATATATATGCCTAACTGAATTACTTTGCTGTATACCAGAATCTAACACAAGACTGTAAATCAACTATATCTCATTAAAATAAATTTCAGAAAATCCCTTCAAAATCTTTGCGTGTGTGATTATGGTATTAAGATGTAAGCAGAAACGCTTATTCGATATCTTCAATTTGGGCTGAATTACTACTGAACTTCAGAAAGTAACACTTACTACTTTGGCACACATGAAGCATTTATTGTTTTAAAAGAGAATTTTTATTCATGCATTATTCTATTGTCACTTTCAAGCAAAAACCAATGTTTTTTTTTCTCCTGAAGTTATATGGAAGCTACTTTTAGAAAGGAGAGATGAAGAATAATGGTTTCAAGTTGCCCCATGAACTCTGTGAGTTCATCCAGCTACTGAAAACAATACAAATAATGAATATATTAAGCGTTTATTGAGCATGTAACAGGCACTTGGTTTTCTTGGTGGGAATGGGGGATTGAGAGTGTCTTCCTAATCCTCTTCAGCACTTTATATCTATTGATTCATTTAATCTTAACAAACATCCTATGAATGAAGAGATATTTTTATTATCATTCTCATTTTATAGATTAGAAAATGGAGGCACTGAGGAGTAAATAGTTGGTCCAGGCAGCTAGTCAGTAGCAGCTTATTCACAGCCAGATAGTCTGACTTTAGAGGTCAAGGTCGTAAAGTGTGGTTGTCTACCTTTCAAACACCAGAGCCTCGGGAGGGGCAGGGACAAAGGGTGTGGAGCTTATCTGGACACTTGCTTTAAAGCAGGCTTGGGGCAGGGTTAGAGTCATAAGCAATGCCTTTGGCCATGCCCCTTGGTTTGCAAAGCAGGGGAAGAATGTATTCATTCTTCTCTTTTCCTCTGCCACTTCAGGAAAGCCTAGCCTTTGCAAACACTTTGTTTTTCCACTTTCTGGCCCTGACCTGGCCCAAGCAGCAATGCCAGCGGCTCCCGAGCTGCCTGGAGAACCCAGTATAAGTCACTGGAGGAGAGGAGGCAATTCTTGTCTTGGTTACATGTCTGAGCAATTTCTTTTCCTTCTGCAGACAGGACTGTTCTTGTGGATACTGATCTTCCGCCCCTCAGAGGCCTCTACGTGATGGGGACTCTAGAATTCCCTGTGGACAGAAGCAACGTTCTAAGCGTGGCCTGCATGCTCATTGCTGGTGGGGAGCTGAGAGTTGGTGAGTCAAGGGCAGCAGGACTGGGAGCAGAGAGAGGCTTTGGGAGAGGATAGTGTCTCTAGCAGGTTGCTTAAGGGGGTCTGGAGAAGGCTGAGGCAAGGAGGAAGTTTACTAGCAAAAGTTCTCCCCAGCCAGCTTTGGACACAGACAGAGGTGACATTTGTTGGTCACTCCTGTCCACCGCTATCTGCAGTCATCTGACCCCAGGGTCCTCACGCTCATTGCAGGGCTCTTTTTGCTTCCACCAGGCCACACATCAATTCTCCATTTAGTTCTCTGAGTGAGACTTTACCTGTGGCTCACCCTTCCAGAAGATCTCGTAGGATGGGTTGGTTAGCCCTTGATCAACCAACCCAGAAGAGAATTTCAGTTGCTGTGGTAGTGCAGATCCTTCAGAGAACCGACCTGGGAGCAAAGCTGATGTGCTCAGCCTGGGACAGTAAAGAGAGAAAGCTGGGGAGAAGGCAAGCAACTCACTTGTCTCCCACTGCCCCACAAACCCATGGACTCTTCCATCTAGTTATGTTTTATGACTCCCTAGGAAGCTGATGGAAGGGCCACAGATGCAGTGGGGCTAGGAGATGAGGGTCCTCCCCCTGGGAATTGAGGGGTGTTGCAGGAGAAGTGGATCTGGGGTGATGAGTTAACCAAGTCTGATACATTGAAGGGGTGAAAATGTTAGACATTCAGTCGTGTCTGACTCTTTGCGACCCCATGAACTGGAGCCTGCCAGGCTCCTCTGCCCATGGATTCTCCAGGCAAGAATACTGGAGTGCGTAGCCAACTTAAAAATGTGAGTTGTCTATTTTATATATAGTGTAATGTGGAGAAGGCAATGGCGCCCCACACCAGTACTCTTGCCTGGAAAATCCCATGGACCGAGGAGCCTGGTGGGCTGCAGTCCATGGGGTTGCGAAGAGTCGGACATGACTGAGCAACTTCGCTTTCAGTTTTCACTTTCATGCATTGGAGAAGGAAATGGCAACCCACTCCAGTGTTCTTGCCTGGAGAATCCCAGGGACGGGGGAGCCTGGTGGGCTGCCGACTATGGGGTCGCACAGAGTCGGACACGACTGAAGCGACTTAGCAGCAGCATGTATATATCAGTCCCAATCTCCCAATTTATTCCCACATCTTATCACTTGGTAACCATGTCTATTTTCTATATCCATGACTCCTGTTTTGTAAATCAGTTCATTTGTACTTTTTTTTTTTTTCAAGATTTCACGTGTAAGGATGGACATATATACTTTACTATATACAAAATAGATAACTAAAAGAAACTGCTGTATAGCACAGAGAATTTTGCTCAATACTTTGTAATGGCCTAGGTGAGAAAAGAATCTAGAAGAAAGAGTTCATTATTTGAATGAGAGATGCAGGAAGCTGCATGGAGTTGGTTGTCAGACAGCAGTGTTAAGTTGTGTGTGACTGGGACACACTTGGTACTGAGAAGGACGTCTGGGAATAAATACCCAGATTTCACGCTCTGTCCTCCCCTGTCTCCTGCTCATGCTACCATTTAGTCAAACCCAGCCTGAACTCCGAGTCAAGGCTCACTGATGTCCCGTGTGTGGGTCAGCTGCATCCCAGGGCTGTGAGAGGAGGAGGGCAGTGTTTGGGAGTGAGGTTTGAAAGCTCTCCATCACATTCACTGGTGGAGAATGGTTCTTCTGTTAAAGCAGCCACAGCTTTTTCCAGCTTCATTATGCCAACTGCATTGTCACCTCTAACTCCTACTGTTTTTACATGTGCTGCCTCAAATACAGATCTCTGTGTTGTACACTTGCATAAGTATTGCTTTGTTTTCACCTGGGTTTTAAGGAGACGTAAGCGCAATATTTTTTACTCATCTCTATTTCAATCCATCTTTCCACAGTGGGGAAATTCTTTTGGCTCCTGATCTTTTCCTCCCAAATTGATGTCACTTGCTCATTGGTTTAATATTCTGTATCCTCATCCAGTTAACTGATTGAAATATTAAATAAAACTGAGCCTTGTTCCCGTTACTGGAAAACTTATTTTACGTTGACATCCTCAGTTGCTAAGAGAGGTCTTTTTTCATAAGTTTTTTTTAGGTCTCTGAAGTCACTTATTACTGTAATTCAAACTTGCTGCCTGGAAGTTTGTACCTTAGAAGAGAAATGACACAGTGGCACTTTCCAGTTTTGACTTACACATTTCAAATCCTATTTTAGTTTTGCCCATTCCCAACTACACTTTCATCTGTTACTAGACAATGGCATGTTCTTTTTCTCTCTGCTTGTCCATGTGTTCCAGGCCTAAAGGTTGATTATCCAAAAGGAACCCATCTGCCCAGTCCTGTGTGTATGATGCCTGAAGGGAGACTTTCAACCCATCTGTCCCATCCTACCACACCCTAAAGAAATCCCGACATGAAATAGATAATAAGACTAGTTAGCAAAGAAACCTAATAGATGTGGGCATTGGCGCAGAGCACTGCCAGAGACTGTCTGCTATCTGATGCCATTTGATCCCAGTCCCAGAACTGTGGACTTATATTTCTTGGTGGTCCTGCTTTTAAGGCAACTGGTGCTGGCAAAAGGTACCAATTGACTTTTAGTAGGGTGGAATCATAATGTTAGCATTAGACGGGAAGTTTAAGATCAAAGCTCCGCTTCAAGGGCTACAGCTGCATCACAAATGCCAAACTCAATTTCATTCTCTGTTCAGTGGTTGTCCTGTTAGTCTGATAAAACACTTAAGATAAGCTGAAAGTATTTCACTTGTTTGTCCATCCTATCATTCATCCTGATTTTGCTCACTGCCTACCATGTGCCAAGTTCCACGAGAGAGGTTGGATGTACAGGCGTAGAAGTCATGAACCTGGCTTTCAAGAACTGTCTCAATAAAGCAGCAGAGACAAATAAAATCATAACTGAAAGTGTCACCTCTTCCGATGTGGAGAGGGATTAAAGATAAAAAAAGAGATCTGAAAAGACCATATTTGTGGACAAGCATTATACCTTCAGGAAATTGCAGAAAACAGGTATGTCTGGATTGTAGGATTTATAAAATGGTGGTAGCCAATGAAGCTTCTTGGCCTTATGCATTATGTTAAAGAGTTTGGGTTTTCTCATGAAGGCAGTGCCCTGGCACTGGATATTTTTAAGCAGGGAAGTGACATTATTAGATCCGGTCTTAGAGCCATCACTTTTGGCAATGCAACGGATGTACTGGAAGGGACACAGTGAAAAGTGAGAAGGCTATAAGGTGTTTCAGAAAAGAATCTGTGAAAGATCGAGTGAAGACACTGGAGCTAAAGAGGAGGAATGAATTAGGGAAGTACTGCGGAGGTAAAAAATTCCTAGAATCAAGTGGCAATTTTGATGTGAGGTGAGGAGATGATACTTCCTAGGTTTCAGGTTGGGAGATCTGGGTCCATGGCGAGGCTGGGACAAACCTCCTTCCCACTACTTTTTAGTTGAGTGTGTGTGCCAAGTCACTTCAGTCATGCCCAACTCTTTGCCACCCTATGAATTGTAGACAACCAGGCTCCTCTATCCATGGGATTTTCCAGGCAAGAATACTGCTATGGGTTGCTGTGCCCTCTTCCAGGGGATCTTCCTGACCCAGGGGTAGAACCTGTGTCTCTTATGTCTCCCGCATTGGCAGGTGGGTTCTTTACCACTGGTGCCACCTGAGAAGCCCTTTTAGTTGAGTGACTCGGCCAAATTACATGAGCTATTTCTGCCTCAGTTTTCTTATCTCTAAAATGGGAGCAATAATAATCAGGCTTATTTTATCGAGTTTTATAGGAACTGAGTAAATTAATGGGATCACAAAGAGTCGGACATGGCTTAGCAACTGAACAACAGCAACGACAATATTTATTTATTAAAGGCTTCTTTGGTGGAAGTGCTTGAACAGTGTCAGGCACCTAGTAAACCTTTAGACACAAATGTTAAGTTTAAGTTTCAGTGGGATGTATAAGTGGTAATATATAGAGGACAAATAGATTAATGAGAAAGCTCAGAAGAGAGGACTGTGCTAAATATATATATTTGAGGGTCATCAGCCAAACATATGGAATCAAAGCTGTGAGATAGAGACGGCTTTTAAGGGTAAGGGAGGAAGCTGAGCTCAGGAAAGAGAAAGGAAAATAAACAGCTATAAAGGTAGATGGACAATGAAAAGAAAAAATAATGTCTTGAAACAAAAGGAGGGATTTGCAAGAAAGAGGGAGTGGTTAGTAGTAGGAGATACAGCAGAAAGAATAAAATCAGGAAAGTAAATTGACCATCTTATTCCAGCTTTTAACGTCTTTATTTTTGTTGTTGTTCAGTCACTCAGTTGTGTCTGACTCTTTTGCAAGCCCTCAGACTATAGCTTGCCAGGCTCCATGGGATTTCCCAGGCAAGAAACCCGCGGTGCATTGCCATTGCCTTCTCCAGGGGATCTGCACAACCCAGGGATTGAACCTGCATCTCCCGCATTGGCAGGCAGATTCTTTACCTGCCACCAGGGAAGTCCTTTACTTTTTTTACAATGGCTGTCAAATATACTTTTGACACAAAATGTTACTTTGCATGTTGAACAAAGAAAAAAATTTCCTGAAGGAGAGTAACTTCTAATAAGTTTAATGCCACTTACCTATTCTTTAACAACTTCATGTTTTGGCTTAAAATACACAGTCTTAAGTACAATTGAACAGATTCAATTTCATGTTTGAAAATGAACAGTTGTCTCTGTTGAGTGATGTCATCAAACTTTTACATGCTTTCATGAGTAGCAAGCTTTCTATTGGACAATAAAATGGAATGAATCAGTAGGTTTAAGGAGAAAGTAGATTTACCCCTGTTTCCATCCCCTTCCTCCAGCCTTCCCTCACTTTCTCTTTCACTGAATGCCAACTCAGTGACAAGCATTCTTCCGCTGACTTGAGTATTCAGCAGTGAGCCAGACAGATACGATTCCTCCTTGTACTCTTTTGTTGGGGGAAATAGACAATAAAATAGCAAAATAAAAGGGGACATAATTTTAGATGGCAATGCACGCTCTGAAGGAAACTAAATAGAGAAGTGAACTGAAGAGAGGTGTTGGCACTATAGATTAGGTAGTCAGTGCACAACTTTCTGAAGAGTCGGTGTGACTTGAGACCATAGAGACAACAAAGAGCTAGACTTGCAAAGATTTGAACAAAAAAGTTTCAGACAGAAGGAAGACCTGGTGCAGAAGTCCTGAGGCAGAGCAAGGCATGCGCTTTACATGGCTGTGAGGCAGAAAAGCAGTCACTGTAGCTGGAGACCAGTGAAGAGACGGCATGAGTTTCATGGAGTGGGCTGGATTTTGAGCTATGCTGTGTTGTTTTCTAAAGCAATAAAGAACACAAGTGAGTCCAAAATCTGCAGAAAATTGCTTTTTTTCCACTATATTATTCATTTATTTATTTTTTCTAACACTAACAGTCATACAGTCGAGAGTGAGGCTAGTGAGTGAATGTGTAAATCAGTTTTTACAGTGTTTATATATTTATAGTGAAGTAAAGTAATGCTCAAAATTCTCCAAGCCAGGCTTCAGCAATACGTGAACCATGAACTTCCAGATGTTCAAGCTGGTTTTAGAAAAGGCAGAGGAACCAGAGATCAAATTGCCAACATCTGCTGAATCATCGAAAAAGCAAGAGAGTTCCAGAAAAACATCTATTTCTGCTTTATTGACTATGCCAAAGCTTTGACTGTGTGGATTACAATAAACTGTGGACAATTCTGAAAGAGATGGGAATACCAGACCACCTGACCTACCTCTTGAGAAACCTGTATGCAGATCAGGAAGCAACAGTTAGAACTGGACATGGAACAACGGATTGGTTGCAAATAGGAAAAGGAGTACATCAAGGCTGTGATATTGTCACCCTGCTTATTTAACTTCTATGCAGAGTACATCATGAGAAACGCTGGGCTGGAAGAAGCACAAGCTGGAATCAAGATTGCTGGGAGAAATATCAGTAACCTCAGATATGCAGATGACACCACCCTTATGGCAGAAAGTGAAGAGGAACTAAAAAACCTCTTGATGAAAGTGAAAGAGGAGAGTGAAACAGTTGGCTTAAAGCTCAACATTCAGAAAACGAAGATCATGGCATGTGGTCCCATCACTTCATGGGAAATAGATGGGGAAACAGTGGAAACAGTGTCAGACTTTATTTTGGGGACTCCAAAATCACTGCAGATGGTGATTGCAGCCATGAAATTAAAAGACGCTTACTCCTTGGAAGGAAAGTTATGACCAACCTAGGTATTCAAAAGCAGAGACATTACTTTGCCAACAAAGGTCCGTCTAGTCAAGGCTATGGTTTTTCCTGTGGTCATGTATGGATGTGAGAGTTGGACTGTGAAGAAAGCTGAGCACTGAAGAATTGATGCTTTTGAACTGTGGTGTTGGAGAAGACTCTTGAGAGTCCCTTGGACAGCAAGTAGATCCAACCAGTCCATCCTAAAGGAGATCAGTCCTGGGTGTTCATTGGAAGGACTGATGCTGAAGCTGAAACTCCAATACTTTGGCCACCTCATGCAAAGAGTTGACTCATTGGAAAAGACTCTGATGCTGGGAGGGATTGAGGGCAGAAGGAGAAGGGGATGACAGAGGATGAGATGGCTGGATGGCGTCACCGACTCAATGGACGTGAGTCTGAGTGAACTCCGGGAGTTGGTGATGGACAGGGAGGCCTGGCGTGCTGCTATTCATGGGGTCACAAAGAGTCAGACACGACTGAGCGACTCAACTGAACTGATTTTTATGAATAGATTTTTTTGCTGTGAATGCTTTCCTGTATTTATTTTTAAACCAGGCTCTTTTCTTTTTAGTACAGCAAATTCCCATTGGCTGTTTAATTTTACATATGGTATTGTAAATTTCCATGTTACTCTCTCCATACATCTCATCCCCTCCCCAAAATAGCTACTTTTTTATAATCTTATGCGTATGACTTTAACAAGACAGAAATTAGTTTAAGACCTTCATGAATATGGGAATTCTAGAGATCTGGATCATACATCTAGTTTAGCAACTTGTTACACAACTTCTGGAAAATTCCCCAATAGTGGACTTATAACTATGATATCTTAGACCTCAGAGATTGTGTGAATCATCTGTATCAGCATGTAGATGATGGAACTGAGACCCACAGAGATTATTGATTGGTTCCAAGGTCTCATAGCTGGTAAAGAGCAGGACCAGAGTTAGAAGTTATTTTAGTCACTTCAAATCTTTGTCCTTCAAGCCTTTGCCCAAGGATTACCTTTACTATGAACATTTTCTGTCTCCATTCAGTAGGTTTTAGTGTATCTTTTCTTCTGGCTCATTCTATCATTCATATCATCATTATTGCACTCATTTTTATGTTATGAAATGGTATGTTCTCATGAATGTCTTCTCTGTATTAGATGATAGACTTTACAATATTTTTGTAACCTTTGTACCTAGGACATAGTACACTTCTGATAATGTGCCATATGACTGACTAGTGTATATATAAATGAATGAACACATCTAAGTCTGTCTTTCAGCTTAATACCTTTTTCTTGCAATACATCCAGTCTCCTGACACTTAAATTTCAACAACTGCGAGGACGGACTTGTAGTGTTAATGTATAAGCGACTATGTTTCCCCACCCCCATATGGGAGAAATAAACGGGGGTAAAAACACATTGAAAAAATTGGTGATCTTGTACAAATCTAAAGTATTTTCAGTCTTACTCTGTCTAGGAGAGGAAGACTTATAAAAATGCCTGACTCAAAGCCTGTTCAATAAACATTGGTTTGTTGAGTGTTTTAAATGTTTGTATTTCTTTGCCCAGGAATAGCTGTCTGTACGCATCCTTTACATCACTGTCCTTTTTCAGATGAGACATCATTTCCATGCTTTAATTTGTGTGCTTTGTTATCTTAGATATCAGTGATGTTAACATGTTATTGATCCAAATGTGCAACTCGATGGAAAGTGTTTTAATCTTATGCATACTTTTAAAATTGCAAATGAAAATTCTCTCGTGATAGTTTGTAGGAGAATTTCAGAGAGGGATAATCAGTAATAATATATGTGTGTCTTTAAAACTTCACAGAAATCTCCTTGATCCCTAAGTAAACAACACATGCCCCACATTTCAGTGTCCCTGAGGACTCTGCAGAACATTGTACCTGGCCTGTCAGAGCCAGGTCACATGATGCACTGCCTAGTCACTCAGTAATTATGGTAGGAACTGGGTTTTTAGCCTAAAAGTTGTCACATATTGTTTTGCAGAGACCATGATGGGTATTTGTCAGCCCTGTCTCACTTTGTAGCCAGGAGCCTAAGGTCATCATTAGCACATGACTTTGATTGTCAGGAAATGAAGTACTACGTGTATGGAAGTTTCATTGCTTCCATGATTGGGACTGTCTCAATCCTAAAGAAGAAGAAAAATCCATACACAGTTTATTGCCTTCCAAACTGACAGTTCTGTAAGGCTCATTGGATGATTAAGTAATAAGAAGGAGACAAACCAGAGAAAAGTGTAGATTAAAACATATCCTCCAGCTTAAAGCCACAATACCCAATAGTCAGACTTCTTGAGTTGCCAGAGAGAATCCTCAGATGATGTTTGTTTAAAAATAATATATTAAATAAAAAACCCAAGCCAAAAAAATATATTCTTTCAAGTTTATGATTAAAAATATAACAAATTAACTATATATTTCATATGTAAATTTAAGGGTACATAGATATCTGTTAAATAGTTTGTAACTTAACTAATATAGATCATCAGCCAACTAATCAGTTTCTGTCTACACTGATCATTCTGTAATCAAACTACTGGTTAATAAAAAGGTGAAATCAAAATAATATGGCTTATAAATATTGTACTTATTTAACTACAAGGGCAAAAGCATAAAACCTGTGTTCTTTATAGGTTCAGCAAGCACTAAACTCCATTTCTGTGAGGTCCTAAGAAGATTGGTAGCCCACAGTTAAATAACACATATTTCAATATCAGATCAAGAATAGAATTATCTATTTTCAGATGGATATTAGTTCTCTGACAAACATCACATTTTTCTTAAATGTATAGGTTTTAAAGCACGATCTATCTTGGGTTTGTCTCTACTAGACTGACTTAACAGTAACCATTTTGGTAAATAAACCTTAAAAATATGCATTTTTTGTATGTCAGTTATACTTCATTAAAGCTTTAAAACATTTAATGGTTTAGAGAAGCAGAAAAACAAACGTAATTTTGACCAATTTTCATTCTTTTGATGAATAAGTACTTATTGACGAGTATCCTTGAAATATAATCACTTACTGTGTTTAGAATATGACATGTGTATAAAATATAACACATGTACAGACAAGTTCATAAAATAAAGAGCACATAAACAGGAATCCATGCTGCTGCTGCTGCTGCTAAGTCACTTCAGTCGTGTCCGACTCTGTGCGACCCCATAGATGGCAGCCCACCAGGCCCCACCGTCCCTGGGATTCTCCAGGCAAGAACACTGGAGTGGGAAATTTGCCATTTCCTCCTCCAATGCATGAAAGTGAAAACTGAAAGTGAAGTCACCCAGTCGTGTCCAACTCTTAGCGACCCCATGGGCTGCAGCCTACCAGGCTCCTCCATCCATGGGATTTTCCAGGCAAGAGTACTGGAGTGGGATGCCATTGCCTTCTCCATGCTAGTGGGAATGTAATGGGATCTCATGATTGTGTTAATTTGTGTATCTCTAATGTGATTTGAGCACTTTTGAAATTTTTCTTGTCTATTTGGTATCTTTTTTTTTGAAGTAGCTACTCTCTTGCCCCCTTTTAAATGATGAATTATCTTTTTTATATTGATTTGTTGAAGTCACTTACATATTTTGGAAAGTATCTTTTGTTAGTTATATGTGTTGCAAATACCTTTGCCTAATCTGTGGCTTGCTTTTTCAGTCTTCTAATGGTGTTTCTAGATAACTGGAAAACCTTTATTTTAATATAATTCATTTTATAGATCTTTCCCTAGATGAACTGTATATTTTCACTGAAATATGGTAAGCAAACATATGCTGTATGGTTTTAATCCTTTTAAATTTGCTAAATTTGCTTTAGGGTCATCATATGATCCATATTTGTGAATGTTTTATTCAAGCTTGAAAAGAATATGTTTTCTTTATGAGTCTATTTCCCATCTACACCTATTATTTGTTAATTGTATTAGTCAAAACTGTTACATCCTTATTATTTCCTTGTTTATTTTATGAGCAGTTGTGTTTAATTTGACACTGTTATTTTAGGTATATCTACTTTTCCTTATACTTCTTTTAATTTTTGCTTTATTTACTCTGAAGCTATGATGCTAGGCACATACATACTTAGTATTCTTATGGGTGAAATGAGTCTTTTTTACTGTGGAGTATCTGATTGTTTTCTGCAAGAGGACTGGTTAAAATTACCTAGTTCACTGTTTGGGGGACAAACCATAAGTGAACTCTGCTAGAAAGACACAGCCTTTTCTCTCCGGGAGTGTACTGTAAAGAGTAGGAAGCCTAATAGAAGGCATTTAGAATATAGTTTTGAAGCATTGAGGGAAAACACGGGATGTGTGGTAGCCCACAGAAGGCCCCTTAACACAGATGTAGTTGACAGGAAGGATCGTAGAGAAGGCTGCCTCTGAGCTTGGTTTGGTCTTGTTTGGGGACTTGGTTAAGGTGGCTCAGCTCTTTAGCGTGGCAAGGAAACTGACAGGCAGGGGAAGGGAGTAGTTCTGAAGGCATAAATTTGTTTCCAATCATTTGCTATTTCAAAGCATTTTCCAATGTTCGCAATTATAAATAGATAACACTGCAGAGGAGAACTTTGGGCATTGACCTTTGCCTGTGTTCCATATTGTTTCTTTAGGGCAAGTTCCTCAAAGGAGACTTACTGCAACAAGGGGCCTGGACCTTTTTATGCACACAAGGGGACATCTAGTTCAAAGTCATAGGAGGCTTTTAGAAATAAACTACAGTGAAGCCAAGTTTTGAGGGGTGATTAGGAACAGGACAGGATGAGGCAGGCATATAAAAGCCTGGGGAATCTCACGGACACATAGGAGGGTAGAGGGAGCAGAAAGTAAGTAGTTCAGTGTATGTTGGCTTAGTTACCAGGTATGGAGAGTCATGCTCAAAGGGTGGACTTTACGTGTAAACTAGGTTTGTAATTGATTATACCAAAGAGTTAATAAAATCATATAAGGCCCTTTTCCCTTTTTCTTACCTTTGAAGTTCATGGAATCCATTTGTACCATATTCCTCAAATCATTATAATAACAGTTATCTTTTATATACCAGAACTTACTTTCCTTCCATCTCCCCAGGTGATTTTAGCATCTGGAACGTATTCTGTTTCCCCTCCATTGCCCACCATCATCCTAAATTGTGACAACTTCTCTTTACTTCTTTCCTGTTCCTCTGTGGCCACGTGTTCACTGATGGGACTTTTCAGCCTAAGCCCAGCTCCCCCGCTCTTTAGCTGTGTCATTTCTTAAATGCTCCTTAACCTCTCTTTGTTGCCATCTCCTCATGAGAACCTTAGCGATATCCATCACTGGGTTGTGAGAATTCAGTGAAATCATGTATGCAAAAACACCTGGCTTGTCTCTGCAGCATGGCAACAACAATTTCCCCTCCTTTGTGAGTATCTGCATCCATCAAGCCTGAAAATGCCTTTTGTTACAGTTTAGAGCATCTCTAAGCAGCTTTAGAGAGGAAAATCGGAGGATTGTATGATTCCTAGATCCTTCTCTTAGCTATGGTTCCTCTCAATTAGGGACAAAGCCCAGGCTGGTGAGGGCGCTTCACCTTTCTTTTGCTGGATTTGAGCATTCAGTGAGGAGTTTGAACTTTAAGGCTTCTCATTGAACAGCTTCTACACATTCGAGAGACACTGTTTTCATGTTAACATAGCATGTCTTTCCTTCTCTTAGGTCATTCTTGCCTTCTTTCTGCTTGTTCCCTTGGTCTCCATGTTTCCCTTCCCCCACATCACAGTGAAGAATCCAAACTCTGGCCATTTCAGATACCCAAAGATCACGGCAGGCTGACTAATTTTGCCCAGACTTTCTGTGAAAGCTCCGCATGTGCTGCTGTTTTGGGTTGCATAATTGATTTAATCTCTGATTTTAGAGGAACGTTGAACTCTTTTCGTGGGACTCTGCATACATTTCTCTAGGGCAAAAGCTGTCCTACTTTTTTTTTTTTTTTTTTCTCTGGTATCTGTTTAGTGCTAGGCCATTTTCCCCCCAAGAATCTAAACTACCCTCCGTGAAATAAATGAAATCACAGTTGGAAAACAGCTTACTGGACAGACTTCAAACCGCCAGATAAGAGCTACACCGCACACATTTTCTGAACATTCTCCTCCTCCCCAGCATCCCTTCTTTCTGCTCTAGCACGTCTTTGTTTTGGCTAAGAGGATATATTAGCCACTCAGCTGAGTACCTAGGTGGAGCCACCAAGTACCATCTTATTGAGAAAACAGGCTGTGGGGTCTAATTCTTGCATGCCCATTGGCCTACTGTTTGACTCCAGGAAAATTTACTTATCTCTCTGAGTCTTACTTTGAACACTCGTTTGTAGACCGATGGCTATGAAGCCTGGACTATAGAGCTAGGTATGCAGCAAGCTGGCAACTCACACTGAGCTTTTGGCTACCCAGGTATACATGGGGTGCCAACTGGGAACATGATTTTATGCCCCTGAAAGACCACTTAGCCAAAAGAACAACCAGGACATTTTAAGTTTCCATTTACTTCTTATCATATTTGGCAGCCTCATTCTGGGTTATGTTTTCAGGCATTTCAAAGTGGAAAGACATGTTTGATAGCAGATGTGTTTTGTCTGCTTCTCTTATCCAGTTTGGAGATAATCTTCTCATTAGTTGCTTCTTTAAAAATCTAATAAGTGTACTAAGTTGTTTTAGTCATGTCTGACTCTTTGCGACCTTATGGACTGTAGCCTGCCAGGCTCCTCTGTCTATGGGATTTTCCAGGCAAGAATACCATTTCCTTCTCCAGAGGATCTTCCAGACCCAGGGATCAAACCCGCATTTCTTACTTGTGCACTGGCATTGGTAGGCAGGCTCTTTACCACTAGTGCTACCTGGGCTTTGTAATATTTCATATCCTCTAAGATATATTCCAGGACTTCCTGGTGGCTCAGATGGTAAAGCGTCTGTCTACAATGCGGAAGACCCGGGTTCGATCTCTGGGTTGGGAAGATCCCCTGGAGAAGGAAATGGCAATCCACTCTAGTACTATTGCCTGCAAAATCCCATGGACAGAGGAGCCTGGTAGGCTACAGTCCACGGGGTCGCAAAGAGTCAGACACGACTGAGCGATATATTCCTGAAGATATATTCCTGAAGAAAATAATCTTTGATAGGTTCATACTCAGAAACACAGTTTCAGTAATTTCCCCAAACAATTCTATTTCTGTGAAAGTGACCAAACTCTGCAGTTTACATCAACAACTGCTCATTGAACATCACAGCCTGAAGATTGTGTCCTTATGCTGTTAAAAGAGTTTAGGCTTAGATAATAACCTATTATTTGTTTCATAAAACACAGCACAAACAGATCATTGTTCAAATTCAGACCATTACTTACTAGTTGGATAAATTTAGATGAATTCCTTAGCCCCTGTTCCTCGTTCTGTATGAGTATTTAACACTGAGATGAGAATCTTACTTCTCTGGTGTGTTGTGAAGATTAATTGTTAAAATACATGCAAAGCAATGTGGGGATCCAGCCATAGACAGTGTATGTCAGGTTTTGCTGGAATAATGCTGGGTAACAAAGAATCCCCAAGTTTCAGTGGCTCTCAACAACAAATATTGATGCCAGACTCGGTTTGACTTGGTTCCAGCTAAGGGGTTTTGTTTGGGTCTGCTGCATATGTTTCTTCATCCAGACCCTGGGGGCTATTTAAGGAATTCTCCTTGCATGGCAGGAAATATTATTATAAAAGATCAGATGAAACTTGTCCAGCATTTTAAAGCATCAACTCAGAACTGGCATTACTGTCACTTCTACCCAAATTTCATTGGCCGAAACAAATCATGTGACCAGGCTCACTGTTAATAGGTCAGGAAAGTACACTCTGCCTTAAAAAGAGTAAATATTTGCTGAGCAGTAATCCAGTCTCCCTCAGACAAGTTTGCTGCATCTCATTTCTCCACCTTTTCTTATTTCATCTGTGCAACATTGGCTGTTTTCCACCTGCTCTATTTTATAGCATCTATTTTGCACCCTCAAAATTACATCACAACTTCCTTCTATCTCCTTAACTTCAAATAAATTTACATTATATATTTTTCTTTTTAAACAGGTACTTCAGAAAATCCCTTAGAAAAAGAAAAAAAGCTTCTAATTCTCCTTAGAGCTTCAGAGGGAGTCTTTTGTGACCGTTTCAGTGGAATTCATATTGATCCAGGAACAATTGGTAAGAGTATAATGCCATTCTTATTAAAAATGAAATATATGTATTTCTGATAGGGAAGTATCATTCATAGAACACCTGCCAAATTCCAGGCAGTCTTCCAGAGAATTTATATTTATGATTTCATTTAATGGCTCTCTGGTAAGGAGTATCCATTCTAGAGATGTCAAAACTAAGACTCAGAAATGATAAACAATATGCTGAAACCCATGGAGTGTTATGCTGTTAGAACCTTAGATTTTTATCCAGACTGGTCAGACACCAAAAGCTGGACAGTCTGTGTAGTTATTCATAATATTTTTAACTGCTAGATCTAAAGATTATTAAGAAACATTTACTGTTGACAGTTTCTTATTTGAAACTGCCATAGTACCAAGTCCTATTTTAAAATTCATCTACAGAAGAACAAAGAAACTGGGACTGAGCTTGTATAAGTATAATGTAAGGGCCACACAATAAAGTAGTTTTAAGGGAAAAGTATAGGAGACTTTTTATAGATTTCTGGTATTTTCTTATTTTCTCTGTATGGCAATTCCAATTTTATAAGATCTCAGTCACTCAGTAAAATGGAAACAATCATTGTAGGATAGTATGAAGTTTGATAACCTAGTTTCATAAAGTATAGCCCTTGCCATATAATACTTTGAGAGTGCTTTATTGCTTCCAAATGATTTTTCATAGGTGCTATTTATCTTTTTATGAACATGAGGTTAAGGAATATTTTACTTTTTTCCAAGTTGACAGACTAGATGGATCATAACAGGAACACAGACTTTTTTGGTCTGGTAACCAGTATGTTCCATGGAGTGCCACCAAAGACGTGAACTGGACTTGTGTTAGGAGTATATGAGGGTGTGCGGCTTGATTCCCAATGTCAGCTGTATTGCCAAAAAAGTGTTTTTTGAAAATTTCTCTGATGCTAAATTGAAAAAGGAATGAAATGTTTGTCACCGCATGAGTAAAATTTAAAATAATCTCTTCAAGTATTATAATCTCCTTGAAACAACTAAGAAATTGTGTCGTTTTGCAGTAAACCTTTGGTGACTGGGAATGATCAGGAAATCTTTCTGGTAAATTAAAGGAAATAAAATGGTTTATGTTACAATCTTTGTTGTTAGAAATTCTTCTGAATTACTCCATGTCCCTCTCCTATCTAGATTTCTTAGCTAATAGTGGAAAAGATTAATTTTTTGATAATGATGATATTATATTATTGTTATGAAAGACTGATTCCACGACATGTCCTGAAAGTGGGAATATTGTTTTCATTTCCACTAATCCTTATTTTAGTTTTATTATCTTCTGACTTTTTGCTGAATTAGAGTATGGTAAAATTGTGGGTGCTGACACAAATAGTTGATTAAGTTCTAATTAATTGAGCTTTTTTAGTTCACATTGGATGAAAGCCCAAAGCATACTATTTATGCCTGGCTGGTGTTTACTTCCTTTATTTATGCATTTGCTGCTAAAAATTATGAAATCTTTGGATTTCAGTACAAGGGGTACATTAATCCAGGGGTATGAAGGCAATCAATCCATTTGGGTGCAGGAAGAAAATACTAGAACCTTCTATTCAAACATGTATAAATATATTCATTTATATTTATGGTTATTTACCTAATAACAAATAAATATACATGTTAAGGGTGCACAGTCATAATTTTGGTGCTGCTTGATTTCATGCTCAAAACATATTTAGATGACTAAAATATGGAGAATTTTGCCTCTTGTGATTTTAAATAGCAATAAAATGTGTAAGAGGAAAGACCTGAAGGAATAAAACTGGACTTCATCAAGCATGTCCCTGGTAAGACTTTAATTTATGAGTCTGAAATAAATTATATTTTGAAACAAAGGAGTTAGAGATCTATCCTTTGATATCTGTAATGCAAAAAAAAAAAAAAAAATCTGAAGTCCAACCACTGAAAATAAAGCTCATAGCACCAAATCTTTTTCTTCAGGAAACAAAATTACCCTTTTCTTTGGAAAATCTACTGTATAACACAAAATATCAAAACCAGTTAGCTTCCAACAGAGTTGCAAATAGTTTGGAGACACTTAATGGTGGAAATATAACTAGTTAGCTGTTAGAGTGGTCTGTTTTCCAGCTCTTGGATTTCTAGATGTGATGTAGCATTCATTTCTCTATAGCTTTAAAGAGAAAAATGTTTCATAGCCATGTGAGATATAGGTGACTTGCTGAAAATAAAGCACTTAAATGTTCTTTTTATACTAAGGTGGACATCTTAACATATAGTTTCTGTATCACGTATCTTGCACAATAAGCCCTCCAATGAATTTTACTTGTGTGGTCTTAATTTTCTTGGAAGGAGTTTCCTATCAAACTGTTGCTCCTTTTATTTTCAGGAGTGTTTGGGAAAGTTCAGCTTCATAGCGCTTATCCTAGGAAATCCTGGACACGTCTTGGGGCTGACATAGCTTCAGGCAATGAGAGGTAAGGAATGAGAGTAATTTAGGGGGATATATTTTTTGGTTTAACTTGCTTCAGCTGGAGGTTTTGTTACAATAGGAAATTAAATTTTAGATTAAGAATCATAATTCAAGGTTAGATAAGTGGGAAATATTAAAGGCTACAAGGATTTAAAATATTCTCTGTAACATAATAGAAGAACAAACCAAGCAAAAGGTAGGGGAGGATATAATTTATTTAAGGAGTAAATTTTATTTATTTATTTTTATTGTTTATTTTTTAACTTTCTGTTTTGTATTGAGGTACAGTTGATTAACAATGTTGCAACAGTTTTGGGTGAGGTTCTTAGCCATATATATGCATATATCCATTCTCCCCCAAACTCTGCTCCTGTCCAGGCTGCCACATAACATTTGCAGAGTTCTATGTGCTGTACAGTAGGTCCTTGTTGATCTATTTTAAATATAGCAGTGGGTACACGTTCATCCCAAACTCCCTGACTATCCCTTTCCCCCATCCTTGCCCCTGGCAACCGTAAGTTCGTTCTCGAAGTAAGGAGTAAATTTTAGATAATACATGTTTACTGCTGTCAGTAAATCTTTAAAAAATATGAATTCTATGAGATAATAGATGAAATATGAGGTGGGACTACAATATCTGAATTGAAATGATGAGACAAAATGAGTGAGATGAAGTATATAAAGAACGTTATGGAATTTAAATTCAATGATGGAATTTAATAATACCTTGATGGCAATAAAGAATGAAATCACCGCTGCCTCAAAGTGAGTGCGTTTGTGCATGCTAAGTCGCTTCAGTTGTATCTGACTCTTTGCGACTCTACGGACTTGTAACCGGCCAGGCTCCTCTGTCCATGGGATTCTCCAGGCAAGAATACTGGAGTGGATTGCCAAGCCCTTTTCCATGAAATGAGTAGGCAACATAAAAAAGAAACTGATGGAATCTACACAAATGAAAAGATAAGATAAAGAGATAAAAATAATAAAAGAGAAGGTATTAGAGAACAGAAAATAAAAGCACATTTTGGTAATAGCTCTTTTAAATAAGAGTCCAGAATAATGACACCACAAAGAATAATTAAAACAACTAAAAACACATAAAAGAGTTGGAATTAGTTCCATTTCATTTGAACAACATTGAGAATCATGACTGCTCCAAATCCTCACAGCACAAGAAAAAACAGTGAAAAAAGTAAGAGAAAAACAAAAGAAGACATAAAGCTTGATAACATTAGAATTCTCTACACCATTAAATGTCAGAAGATAGTAGTGCAAGAATCTACACATGTGTAGGGAAAATGATTCTAGGCAAAGGTTTGGCTTATAAACATAGACCCTGCTAAAATGCTGTTCGCATATGAAAGCAAAATATACCTTCCACTTTCCAAGAACTGAAAAAAATTAAAAACTGTGTTCTAATAAAGAGATTAAACTGAATCTAAAATTTAAGAGTGCAAATAAAATCCAGAAATTGTAAAAAGATTAATAAGAATAGGCATAGTAAGGAAAGTTTTACACTAGATAACATGATATAGAAATGTAAATCTCTAAAAAACATGATAGGAAATTACCAGTAACAGAAATAGTAATGAAAGTACAGATATGAGTATAGATATAGTAAGGTAAGTTTTATATCAGATAGTGTAATATCTTATATATGAAATATATAAAGTAAATCTCTAAAAAAGAAAGGAAATTACCAGAAACAGAAATAGTAATGAAAGTATAGATATGAGCATAGATACAGTAAGGAAAGTTTTATATCAGATAGCGTAATATCTTATATATGAAATATATAAAGTAAATCTCTAAAAAAAGAAAGGAAATTAATAGAAACAAAAATAATAATGAAAGTAATGAAGTTTGCTTACCTCTTTCAGTTTAAACCTTTAAATTAGATTAAAATTATAAAGAAAAAATGAAAAATATGACTAGTAAAAATTTAATTGGTATATATAAAATATACATTTGTTTACCCCAATATAATTATAATTAAAAAGTTTAATAAATTTTAATAAATTATATACAACATAATCACAGTAAAATAAACAGAGATTAACACAAAATTTTAGCCAACTACCTTAATCTTTTGCAAGATGTAAGAAAAAAAATGATATATCTTCTCCTAAATAACTTTTGTATTAAAGAGATCAAACTTTTATAAATAGAATACTTGGAAAATAACAGTAATAAGAATTGAATAAGACATGGCCATACATGTCATCACATTAAATGCTTTTATTGTTGAATAAGAAAATATAAAAATAAATTAATCAGGTCGTTAGTATTAGAAACCAGAAACAAAATAACCACAAGCCTAATGAAATCAATACATACCTGATAAAGACAGAAATTGGTAATTTACAAAGTAGGAAATTAGTAGACTTGATTTTTTTTTTTTAGAAGTACTGGTAAATCTTTAATAACTAAGCACACAAAACAAAATATAATTCAGAAATGGAGATTTAAATATAATAGATATTGAAGAGATTAAAATTGTAATCTAAAAATATGTATATCTATAGAGTATCATTCTGAAATTAAGAAAAAATAAGTTATATATAGAAACATAAATGATCATAATTGTCTAAAGAAGACTAAAAATTGAGAGAACCAATAACAGCAAAAATCATAATGTTATCAAATATTTATTTCCAAGAATACATTTCGCTCAAATAAATTTATGGCATGTTCTACTCATTCATTCAGTCATCAAATACTTATTGTGTTGTATAATCTATTCCATAGCATAGAAAAATATATGAAGATTGCCAATTTGTTTTAGCAAGCATGTATAAAATAATTTTTAAAACAGCTGCTAAAGATAACTCAAAAAGAGAAAACTGAGGCAACATCCAAGTTGTATCCTAAATAAAACAGCAACAAATGAAATCCAGTAATTTATTGGAAAATGAGTGATTAATTCAAGAGAAGCAGGATGGTTTGAAACGAATTAATTAATATAACTTACCTAAATAAAACAATATAAAGACTAAGAATTTGTTCAGTTTGGTACAAAACAGAAATGCATTTAGTAAAATTCAGCTGGCATTCTTGGAATAAATGATAAATTAAGACTATACCGATATGTTTCTTAATGGGGTGGTTTAGTCATTAGTTGAGAATCACTGCTTTAAGTAATAATACAAAATAAATAATTAAAAATCTCTCTTATACAAGCAACTTTCTTTTCTATTGAAAAACTGACATTAAAAATCATTGTATATTACAGCTATCATTAAAAATAGTTATCAAATTTTTAGCCAATATATTGAATCAAGTAAATACTGTAACTAAAAAAATCAGCTGTAACTACCAAGAGGAATTCAAATTATCGTGTTTTTTTTTTTTTTTGCTGATTATATACACTTTTGTTCTAGAAAAGTAGAGAATCATCTGAAAAAACAACAGGAGCATTCAGTAAAAGCACAAATCAATAGGCTTTTAATATGTGAGCAATAAAATTTTAAATTACAGTGTACAGTGTTATTTAAAATTTCAATTGAAAATATCTATAAATAAAGAAGTGAAATTACAGGAGCCATAAAAGCAGATCTATAAAACACCAGTCAAAGGCATAAAGGAGATTGGAATAAATGATGATGCATAACATAAATGGAAAAACTCAATGTTTTAAACATGTCAATTTGATGCAAATTTAATCACAAACCAAATAAATGCATTTTGAATCTGACTCATTAAATCTATGTCTTTTGGTACAATAAATACTTGAAGATAGCCAAACATTATCAATTATTTAATACATACACACATATATATATGTATATATATGTATATTGCTTTCCTGGTAGCTCATTTGGTAAAAAATCCTCCTGCAATGCAGGAGACCTTGCTTTGATTCCAGGAAGACCTGCTGGAGAAGGACTAGGCTACCCACTCTAGTATTCTTGAGCTTCCCTGGTGGCTCAGCTGGTAAAGAATCTACCTGCAATGTGGGAGACCTTGGTTTGATCCCTGGGTTGGGATCCTTTGGTGAAGGGATCTTTCATATATATATATATATATAAAAAGTGTGTGTGTATATATATATGTATGTATGTATATATATGTATGTATGTATATATATGTATATATATATACACACACACACACACACCTTTAATGTGAATATATGTATATATATATATGTATATGTGAATATATATATATATATATGTATGTATGTATGTATATATGTATGTATGTATATATATGTATATATATGTATATATATATACACACACACACCTTTAATGTGAATAATTATTGTTATTGGCACCAGAACAGGAGAGACTATATAGCAATAGACCCAGGTATGTATCATTATTTAGAATTGGAATAAATTAGCATATATATATATATATATATATTAGCATATATAAATTAGCTATATATATTAGCTATATATTATATATAATAATTATAATATATTATAATAAATAATATATATAATATATTATATATAAAAACTAGCATATAAAATTAGCATATATTAGAATATATCAGAATAAATTAGCATATATATATGTGAATATATGTATATATATGTATGTATGTATATATATATATGTATATATGTATGTATTTTTATATATATATATATATATATATACACACACACACCTTTAATGTGAATAATTACTGTTATTGGCACCAGAACAGGAGAGACTACATAGCAATAGACCCAGGTATGTATCATTATTTAGAATTGGAATAAATTAGCATTTCAATTTTAAGGGCTTCCCATTTAGTTGAAAATTTGTGCTGGAATAATTGGTCAATGCTTTGGAAAAATATAAAATTAGATTCTCACTTTATCCTTTACTGTAAATTATCAGTTCAGTTCAGTTCAGTTGCTCAGTCATGTCCAGCTCTTTGTGACCCCATGGACTGCAGCATGCCAGGCTTCCTTGTCCATCATCAAGTCCCAGAGCTTGCTCAAACTCATGTCCACCGAGGCAGTGATGCCATTCAACCATCTCATCCTCTGTCATCCCCTTCTCCTCCTGCCTTCAATGTTTCCCACCATCAGGGTCTTTTCCAATGAGTCAGTTCTTCGCATCAGATGGCCAAAGTATTGAAGCTTCAGCTTCAGCATCATTCTGGACAGATTTCCTTTAGGATTGACTGGTTTGATCTCCTTGCAATCCAAAGGACACAGTTCAAAAACATCAGTTCTTTGGTGCTCAGCTTTCTTTGTAGTCCAACTCTCACATCCATACATGACTACTGGAAAAACCATAGATTTGACTATACAGAACTTTATTGGCAAAGTAATGTCTCTGCTTTTTAATACGCTGTCTAGGTTTGTCATAGCTTTCCTTCCAAGGAGCAAGTGTACTGTAAATTATAGAGGAATTTAAAATGACTAAATGTTATAAAGCAAAACCATAAAATTATCTGAAGAACATTTAAGTAAATATTATATAATTTTGAACTAGGAAACACTTGTGGGATCATAACAAGAATTACAACAAACATAACAGCAAGAAATAATAGATTTGAAAACATTAAAAAGACCAGTATTTTTACATGTCAGTTACAAAATAAAATGGCAATTGACAAAGGAGAAAATATTTGCAATATACAATAGTACATATGGAGGGTTAATATTTTTGTATGTAAAGCACTCTTAAGAATAAAAAGAAAACAATATGAATACCAGAAGATCAATTGCTAAACAGTTGAATGAATTGCATGAATCACAAAAGAAGACATGCATATGACTAACAAACATATGGAAAAATGTTCTGTACTAGAACTGAAATAAATATTAAGCAAACGAAAATTAAATACCGTTTTAAAATTTCACATTGGCAAAAGTGAAAAAGAATGAATTCCAGGTGACAAAAAGGAAGAGATACAAGCAGTGGGGATGGGGGAGAAAAATTACATATTAGCCTACTTTTGTAACTAAAAATAATATTTAAGTATGGATATATGTAAATAAAGAAATGTCTGAAAGACATATAGCACAGCAAGGAAACTGTTGATGAATTGATAGATAGCTGCTGCTTTGGTGTGTTTTTCTCTAAGTACAGAATATCTTAATAGAAAGTTGTTATTTTTGTAGTTATACTAACATTGTTATATATTTCAATACAATTTTTGTGAATTCTTACCATATGTCAGACATTGAACAGTGGCCTGAATATACAATTACCAGTGAAAATTGACATGATCTCTGCCCTCAGACATTAATCAAACAAATAAAGAGTAATGTAAAATTACATCTGTGATAGAGGCTATGAAGGAAGGTGGTATAGAATTCTGAAAACATGAGAACTTGAGGCAATGATTGAGGTTAGAGAAGGCTTCCCTGAAGAGTGATTTCAAAGGTGGGGACTGAAAGATGAGTGGGCATTCACTAAGCAAAGTGGGGCAGGGTGTGTGTGAAGAGTACTGTAGCCAGAGCAGACAGCGCTTAGTCATTCAATAAAAAGCTGATGAGCATTTACTATGTGCCAGGTGTGGCTATAACCACTGCACATTTAGAGGCAAATTTGAAGAAATGGCTGTCATCTGGGAGTCTACATCTTAGTGGAGGGAGATAGACAATAAACAAGCAAATCAAAAAATATGAAGGACATAGTTACATAGTTATAGATTATAAAATGTGCTGCTGCTGCTGCGAAGTCGCTTCAGTCATGTCCGACTCTGTGCGACCCCATAGACATAGACATATAGACCCCATAGAGCCTACCAGGCTCCCCTGTCCCTGGGATTCTCCAGGCAAGGACAGTGAAGTGGGTTGCCATTTCCTTCTCCAATGCATGAAAGTGAAAAGTGAAAGTGAAAAGTGAAAGGTGACCCCATAGACATAGACATATAGACCCCAGTACCAGGCTCCCCTGTCCCTGGGATTCTCCAGGCACAGTGAAGTGGGTTGCTTTCCTTCTCCAATGTGACCCCATGGACTGCAGCCTACCAGGCTACTGCAGCCTACCAGGCTAGTAAGGAAATAAACTGGGTGGTATGATCCAAGATAGCTGGGGGATATGAGGTGTATCCTTTTACACTGAGTGGACAGAGAGGATCTTTCTAGAGAAGGGAAATGACAGAAGCCAAGTCACATGGTACCTTGTTTACATGTGAGAGATCAAAGGGAAAGTTACAGAGCGTTTTCTACAGAGGAATTGATGGAATCTGATTTAGGTTTTGAAATTGCTTAGACTTTCCTGGTGGCTCAGTGGTAAAGAATCTGCCTGCAATGCAGGAGACACGGGGTTCTATCCCTGGGTCAGGAAGATCCCCTGGAGAAGGAAATGGCAACCCACTCCAGTATTCTTGCCAGGATAATCCCATGGACAGAGGAGCCTGGTGGGCTACATTCCATAGGGTCGCAAAAGAGTCAGGCACTACTTAGCACTACTTAACTACTAAACAGCAACAACTGGTGCTATGAAATTGATGTATCATGAAGACAAGAACAGAAGCTGGGGTATCTGGAGGTCAGCTGAGGTAAAAAACATGGTGGCTGGGACTGGGGAGGAGGCAGCGGAGATGGAGAGAAGAAATGATGCTGTCTGATTGCTGATGAATTGAATATTGAGATGGGGGAGTCCTTCTGGTTTTTTGATTGATCAACCTGGTGGGTGGTGGAAGAATGCACTGAGATGGGGAGATTCGGAGAGGAACAGACTTGTCAGGACAGACGATGGCAGGGATGTGCTAAGTTGGAGACACCAAGTCGAGATGTGAAGAAGGCAGTTTAATACAGAACATAGGGCTCAGTGAGACCATGACAGTGAGGCATCCTGTTGATGAAGTAGATGGTGTCACTGATCTAGAAGCGTATCAACCAGGAGAGGAGAAAACTGGAGGCTGGACATGAGACTGAGGCCAGTCTAATTTTTAAGAAGTTGATAGAGGAGGAGTTAGTGCAGGTGATTGAGGCAAAGAGACCCAAGAGGTGAGTCTGTGCTGGGAAGAAGAATGGAGAACATGAGGGACCTGAATGCCAGGATGGCTGATGAGAGAACAAGCCATGATGACAGGGCTTCAAGGGTTAGTTACAAGGCAGGGCTATATTCACTGATGTTATCAAGAATTTCAGTGTTTAGCCTCCTAATAGCATCGTGCAACTATTTTGGGCTTTGAAGGGGATTGTATGGGTGGGAGGTAGCACCAATACTCACATTTTTATGTCTAAAAAAATCATTCTAGGTACAACACAGACAACAGGAGGGGCCAAAAACAGATCTAGGGATGCTACTTAGGAGGTGCAAGTGAGAGGCAGTGTAACTTGTAGTGGAGAGAAGTGTGTAGATGTATAGACAGGAGACAAAATCTCTAGGATTGTTACCACAAGAGTGTGGGATCCAGCTGCTCGCTGCTCAAAGGTCAATAAACAGGCCAAGCTGATGGAAAGCAAGGTTTCCTTTATTTCAGATGCTGGCAACAGGGTGTGGGGAGGGTGGTGGACATCTGTCTAAAGGTTGACTCTTCCTCCCTTACAAGCAGGGTGAAAGCTTTTATAGGCAGAATGTATGTGTGTGAGGAGGGAGGAGGCTCTGCATGCAGAAACAGCATAGTCATCTCTAACGGTCATTTGCAAATTGGTCATCAGTGGTCTGACCAGTATCATCTTGGTTGTTTTAAGTTCAGTTCAGTTCATTTGCTCAGTTGTGTACAACTTTTGCGACCCCATGGACTGCAACATGCCAGGCCTCCTTGTCTATCACCAACTCTGAGAGCTTGCTCAAACTCATGTCTATTGAGTCAATGATGCCATCCAAACATCTCATCCTCTGTCATCCCCTTCTCCTCCTGCCTTCAATATTTCCCAGCATCAGGGTCTTTTCCAATGAGTCAGTTCTTTGCATCAAGTGGCTAAAGTATTGGAGTTTCAGCTTCAGCATCAGTCCTTTCAATGAATATTCAGGGTTGATTTCCTTTAAGATTGACTGGTTTGATATCCTTGCAGTCCAAGGGACTCTCAAGAGTCTTCTCCAACACCATAGTTCAAAAGCATCAATTCTTTGGTGCTCAGCTTTCTTTATAGTCCAACTCTCACATCCATACATGACTACTGGAAAAACCATAGCTTTGACTATATAGAACTTTGTTGGCAAAGTAATGTGTCTGCTTTTTAATATGCCGTCTAGGTTGGTCATAGCTTTTCTTTCAAGGAACAAGCGTCTTTTAATTTCATGGCTTCCATCACCATCTGCAGTGATTTTGGACTCAAGAAAATAAAGTCTGTCACTGTTTCCATTGTTTCCCTATCAATTTGCCATGAAGTGATGGGACCAGATGCCATGATCTTAGTTTTCTGAATGTTGAGTTTTAAGGTAACTTTTTCACTCTCCTCTTTCACTTTCATCAAGAGGCTCTTTAGTTCCTCCTCACTTTCTGCCATAAGGATGGTGCCATCTGCAGGTCTGAGGTTATTGATATTTCTCCTGGCAATCTTGATTCCAGCTTGTGCTCCATCCAGCCCGGCATTTCACATGATGTACTCCGCATATAAGTTAAATAAGCAGGGTGACAATATACAGCCTCGACATACTCCTTTCCCAGTTTGGAACCAGTCCGTTGTTCCATCTCCTGTTGGTTTTTTAGTTAAACTAAGTTCCATTTGTTCCCATTTCTTTGAGGCCAGTTCTCAGAATTGTGGCAGCTCATGTTCTGGGTAGTCTGGTCATCATGTAGTTAACTTCTTCCACCTAGTGTTTTAGTATCTATAAGACAGCACACAGGATATGGCTTAGAATATTATCTATAAGCCTTTGAGAAAGAATGAAAGGTCCTTGACTATGATTAATGGTTATATTATTATTATTTAGTCTCCTTATTGTTTTTCTTTGTTTCCACATTTTTTACTTCTCTGATTGATCTTATTTGACTAGAGTTTTCCCAGACAAAAGGCAGGCAGAGGATATGGTGGGAGGGAGTGGGCAAGGACTGTAGGATCCTCTCCATCTCAGGATGAACTGGGCATGAGGTGCTTTCCTGGTTCTGGTTTGTGTAAATGGGTGGCAGCACCATTCACTAGTGGAGGACTAAATTTGTTGGAAAAGACGAGTTCAGATTTGGTCATGTTGAGTTTGAAGTGCTTTTCTGATGCTCAGAAGAATTTGTCAGGGAGGCATTTCTAACAGGAATCAATAAGAATCTTTAATTGTTATCAGGTTAGCAAGTTGGAATTTGGCAGGAGCCATATGAATGGATTTTTCTTATAAGAATGTGTTAAAAACCTCATTCAGAATCAAGTTATAGGCTATTCTGAAAGAAACTCAATTTTATTAATTAAAACTATCGATAGTAATTAACTAGCTGCCACTTACTGAGTTCTTATCATCTAGGCTCATTCTGTGTCAGACATCTACCAAGCATCGTACATACATTATCTAACTTAAATTTCTCAGTGCTACAAGTTAGATGTTACTATCTGCACTTTATAGATATAAAAACTGAGGCTGGAGAAGGTAAGTAAAATTTCCAAAGTCAGAAAGCTATAGTTTCTGAGGTTGGATTTTTACCATAGCTTGTCTGATTCCACTTTTTGTGTTCTACATACTATAAATATTAAAAATACAATCATATTAAAAACAAAATTATTTAGTATCAGTCCTGAGGAGGCGTACTTTAATACATTTATATATAATGATATATGGTTATCATAGTGCATTCATTTTATGGATTTCTTTTTTTAACCTTTTATGTGAAATAATTTAAGATTCACAAGAAGTTGCAAAAATAATAGAATTCCCATGTACCCTTGATTCAGCTTTCCTTGATGATATCTTACATAACCACAGACTATACAATTCAACAAGTTGATATTAGTACAGTATTAACTGAACTACAGATCTCAATCAACCTGTTTCTTTAAACACTGATCTACAATCTTCCTTCTATTCAGATCAGATCAGATCAGATCAGTTGCTCAGTCATGTCTGACTCTTTGCGAACCCATGAATCGCAGCACGCCAGGCCTCCCTGTTCATCACCAACTCCCGGAGTTCACTGAGACCCACGTCCATTGAGTCAGTGATGCCATGCAGCCATCTCATCCTCTGTCATCCCCTTCTCCTCTTGCCCCCAGTCCCTCCTAGTATCAGAGTCTTTTCCAATGAGTCAACTCTTCACATGAGGTAGCCAAAGTACTGGAGTTTCAGCTTTAGCATCATTCCCTCCAAAGAAATCCCAGGGCTGATCTCCTTCAGAATGGACTGGTTGGATCTCCTTGCAGTCCAAGGGACTCTCAAGAGTCTTCTATTAAAAGCCAATTTAATATGTCTTTCTAATATTCCTTTTCTTTATAGTTTATTATAAGATATTGAATGTAGTTCTCTGTCCTATACAGTAAACCCTTGTTTATATTATATATGGTAGTCTGCATCTGTTAATCCCATATTGCCAATTTATCCCACACCTCCATCCCCTTTGGTACCCATAACTTTATTTTTCACGTCTGTCTGTTTCTCTTTCATAAATAAGTTCATTTGTGTTATTTTGGGTTACACATACAAGTGATACCATAAATATTGTCTTTCCCTGTCTGACTGATTTCACTTAGTATGACAATTTCTGGGTCCATCCATGTCGCTGCAAATGGCACTATTTCATTCTTTTTTTTTTAATAGCTGATTAATATTCCGTTGTGTATACATACCATGTCTTCTCTATCTTTTCATCTGTTCTTTGGCACTTGGGTTGTTTAGTATTATAAATAGTGCTGCTATGAATGTTGGGGTGCGTGTATCTTTCCAAGTTAGAGCTTTTGTCTTTTCCGGATCTGTGGCGGGGGGGTGGGATTGCAGGATCATAGGGTAACTCTGTTTTTAGTTTTTAAGGGAACTGCTACGTTATTTGCCACAGTGGCCGCTCTGCGGGTACACTTTGTTTGGAGTATTCATTGTGTCTCCTTCTGCTACACTCTCACTTGGGCATTCCATGTGCCTTTCTATAACAGCTTCTGTACTGGCTTCCTAAATGTTTGACAAATCCGATTAGAGGGTCAGAAGTACCCTTGCATCTCTTCTTTACCTTTACACTTCCTATGGATCTTTAAAGATTCCATCACACCTCCCACAGGACATTCAGTCTCCCCTCCAGCACACACTGATTTTCTACCATTTGAATCAATATAACATGTGATTCTATGATTTATAATTTTAATAAAAATATGCTTCTTAATGATTGATACTAAGCTGCTTCAGGTATGCATGTCCTGTTCCTCCAAGTAGTGTTCTACAGGAGAGGAAAATACTGTTTTTTTTTCGATTTGGTGTATTATTTAGCATCCAGCACACAACAGAAATTAAAAAAGAGTTCTAATAAGTGTGTGCTACACTGGACTGATGGATCTTTTCTGGAAATCAAACCTTATGGAGCCTGTTGACTCAATGGCATCTTGTCTAATAAATTAGAGTATTGAATTTAAATTAGAAAATTATTATAATTATTTTTGTGCTCATTAATCAAACCTCATGATTATACTATAACAACTTAGTTCAAATATTAGAACATAGAGATGGTGGCCTTATTCATTTATTAGCAGGAGTTCAGGATCACATTGTAGTATCCAAAAGAAGATTGTTCCTTTTGGTCCAATGAGCTGGTGGGTCCTAATCTCAAACTGGCTATTGTCTCCATGCTTGGAAAAGACATATGAGTTAGGAAGGGAGGAGGGACATAGATTCCTACAATGAAAATGAGCTGGAACATTGAGGACAGCAGATTAAAATACTTTTAATTATGCAATTAACTAAAAGTGTATTTCAGGTAAAGTACTTTCTCTGAGTCTCAGTTTCTTTTTCTATAATAGGAAAACAATAATACTTGGTTAATAGAGTAGTTATAAGGATTAAGTGAATCAATGTGTATAAAGCACTTAGGCCGGTTTCTGGCACCAAGTCAGTCTCACGTCATGGTAGTTATTACACTAACCAGGATTCTTTCAATGGAAAGTAAAAGTAAAAGTAAAAACAACCCTTCTTAATCCATTTGGGAAATTGCATTGGGCCCTCCCTCCACCTCTCCTGTTTCTCTATTTCAGTCTCACTTGTTCCTACTGAAGAGATTTCCACATTCTGTAGGGTGCAACTGAACCCCGAAGCTGTTGGCTTTTCCTAGCTTTACCATTAGAGAGAAAATTTCTCTTTCTCCTTAGTTGCAGTTCAAAAGTCCAGGAGACTACAGTTGCTAGCACTGTATTATATAACTTGCTAAGAGAGTAGAACTCAAGTGTTCTCACCAAACAATAGCAAAAAAGGGTGAATGTGTGAGGTGACTGACATATTAATTAGCTCAGTGGGGAAATCTTTTCATAATGTGTATGTATATCATATCAAATCAGCATATTATATGCTTTAAATATCTTGAGTGAGTGAATGAAAGTTGCTCAGTCGTACCTGACTCTTTGTGACCCCATGGACTATATAGTCCATGGAATTCTCCAGGCCACTGTATTGGAGTGGGTAGCCATTCCCTTCTCCAGGGGATCTTCCCAACCCAGGGATCAAACCCAAGTCTCCCTCATTGCAGGCGATTCTTTACCAGCTGAGCCACAAGGGAAGCCCTACAGCTTTATTTTTCGATTATACCTCATAAAGCTGGAAAAGGGAAAGGATTTTAACTAATGAAGGCAGGTTGGATCCCTTGCCCACCCTTTGGCAAAAGGTGTGCAGCTCTCACTAGGACCACTTAGTGTGGTGAATGAGGAGATCAGGTCTCAGAAGAGATGTGATGCATTTCCTGGAACAAAGGAGAAAATAGATCAGGTAGACAAACAGTTGAGGGCTTTCCCGATGGAGATGTGGGCTCAGTCCCTGGATTGAAAGATCAACTGGAGGAGGAAAATGGCAACCCACTCTAGTATTCTTGCCTAAAAAATCCCATGGACAGAAGACCCTGATGGGCTACAATCCAAAGGGCCTCAAAGAGTTGGACATGACTAAGCATGGCATGGGATGGCAGACAAACAGTTGACCCCAAAGACCATTCATATTATCACTGTCACCATCAATACCATTACAGGATTCAGTTTCTTTAAATACCTCACATAATTCATTGGAGTCTGAGGGTCCTTGGCCAACTTCAATGGCAATTGACAAAAGAAAGTTTAAACAGGAGTTAAAAAAAAAAAAAAGCCTCAGTATTACTAAAGATCAGAATTCTATGGCTACTCTAATTCCTCAGGGAAGAACATTTTGACATCCAGCACTCTGAACCTATGGTCAAGTGCATCTGTTGTCATTAAGATCTCCCTAAAGTTTAATTAAATTCATTTAAGTTATAGGTATTTCTATATGAATGCTTTTTACATGGTGGGAAAAAGTTTTAAATTTGTAAGTATATTTGTTTCATTCTTTGTAATTATGTTCTTTTGACCAAAAGTATTGCATTTTCTCTAAACTAGGTAAATTTTAATGCAAAAATAAAGGAAGCTGCTGATATTTTGTTTATACTTTTCAAAAGTTACCTTTCAGGAGACTTTTGCAGTGATTATTCAGTTTCCTCTCTCTTCTCATATGGTTTCATTTAGAGCCAATTATGATGCAAACAACTCTTTTTATTTTTTGGTTTATTTATTATTTTTGGTGTGTTTTGCTCAGAAAAACGAGCAAGTCTCCCCTCTCCCCTGTAGCTATAAGATTCTTATTAGTATTAATCAGACACATGAAATTGAGCTGGGATTCAAATCCTTAAGGCTTAAGCTAGGATTTCTTGAAATGGTTGATGGGTCTTCCTTCAAGTAAGAAGAGGGAATCTTTGAATTGAAGGAATTTAAGGAATATTGATACTTGACTAGCAGAACTGTCTAGGCTCTTAACACTGGAACCAAAATTTTCCCTGAATTTACCACTATTGCTGTGTAGACAGAGAAGGAGCCATGCTCCCTTGCCGTTTGTATATTTTCTTAAGAGATACAGAATCTCAAGATGTCAGTAGTGTACAGGAGAGAGAATTGTTTGTAGATCTGTAAGGTTTTGGAAACCATCATGACAAAAGATAAGTTCATTTATATTTTTATTGTAAAGTTTTGAATAATAATTTCAGTAACTCCTTTTCTCTTTGCCTAGAGAATTGTGAGGAGCTCTGGGGTTTACATAGCTGGATAGTGCTATTTCCATTAAATATTAACTATCAAGTGGCGCTAGTGTTAAAGAACCTGCCTGCCAATGCAGGAGACAGAAGTGATGTGGGTTCCATCGCTGGGTTGGGAAGATCTCCTGGAGTAGGAAATGGCAACCCACTCAAGTATTCTTACCTGCAGAATTCCCATGGACAGAGGAGCCTGGTGGGCTACAGTCCATAGGGTTGCAAAGAGTCGGACATGACTTAAGTGACTTAGTACACACACAACAATGTCAAAGTTGAGTAGCCACAGAAGACAGTACAAAATCATTTACAAAGCAGTGGTATCTGTTTTGTCAAAATGATGAACAGAAATGGGACTGGGTGTTCAGTGGAGAAGATTCCCATGGGATGACTTCTTGAAGGCAAAGGAGCTTCAGTAAATTTTTAAGGCTGAAAAGCAGAATACAGGAGATGATATTTTAATTGATAGGTGAGAAGCACATTATCTATTTCTTGGCAGAGTGAGCAGGTTCATCAGGTTGGAGCAGAGGACTTATATAAGGGAGTTGAGGGATAAGGCTCTAATTATTTCTTAGTTTATATTATGGTTCATACTTTGTGTTGCTCTGTGGGCTTCAACAAATGTATAATGGCATGTATCCATCCTTAAAGTATCACACAGAAGAATTTACAGCCCTATAAATCTCCTGTGCTCCCTAGGGAATGAGTTTTAATTCTTATTTTTCACACGGAACTTTCCTAAACATTGTCATGACCTATGTCTGAAAAGCTCTATTCAACAATATAAATAAAAAATAAAAAGATTATCCCAATAATACTGGCCATGAAGGAAAGGATTGATTTCAGTTATACTCCTAATTGGCTTTGGTGTGACTTTATATCCATCACCTGATTTTCTTTTTAAGAAGTAAATTTTTTCTTCAATATACTACTTGGTAAGTTAGAAAATTTAGATTTAAGTGAAAATGACTAATAAACTCACCTTCCATTGGCGAGGTGACATTTTTTAGTGTACATCTTTCCTATTTTCTTTTTTCTGTGCATGCATTACTTTTATTAAAAATAAATGGGCATGTTATTTTATATCCTTTTTTTCAGACAATGAAAAAAATGAACACTGTAATTAAGTGTTCTGCTATTATGTGCTTTTTAATGACTATATAATAATGCACTGTGGACTTCTCAGGTGGCTCAGTAAAGAATCCACCTGCCAATTCAGGTGATGCAGGAAACTGGAGTTTGATCCCTGTGTTGGAAAGATCCCCTGGAGAAGGAAATGGCAACCCATTCCAGTATTCTTGCCATGATAATTCCACGGACAGAGGAGCCTGACCAGCTACAGTCCATGGAGTCACAAAGAGTTGGACATGACTGATCACGCACACACACAATAATCTACTGTTTGAGTTACAGATCTCATAAGTTCGTGGTTTATGAGATTATATAAATTCATAATATAGTCATTATGAAATGTAGGAGTTTCGCTTTTTATTATATGTGAAGAGCTAAGAATCAAACAGATAGGATGATGTCATTTAATGGAAAGAACTTGAATTTGATCAGGAGACTTAGGCTTAACTCAACCTCTGACTTCATTTAGTTATCTAATCTTGATTTTGTTATTTATTCTTTCTGAATCTTGGTTTCCTTGCCTTTAAAAGCTAAGGGTTGTTTTATTATTTTGTAACTGTGAGTTTTCTAGGATGTCATAGCAAATCAGCAAAGCATGCCTAAATTCTTTAATTAAAATTGTATAACTGATAGTAGTCTTTTCTCTGTCTTTTCCAGTCTCTCTTCTTCTCTTTAACCTCAGGCACATCACATAGATTTAAATTAATTACAATCTTTGGTTAATAAAAAATTTACACCATTGGCCCACAAATGACCCCCTATAACTTTTTTTTTTTTTTGGAAAGAGATGGGTATACCAGACCACCTGACCTACCTCTTGAGAAACTTATATGCATGTTAGGAAGCAACAGTTAGAACTGGACATGGAACAACAGACTGGTTCCAAATAGGAAAAGGAGGACGTCAAGGCTGTATATTGTCACCCTGCTTATTTAACTTATATGCAGAGTGCATCATGAGGAATTCTGGGCTGGAAGAAGCACAAGCTGGAATCAAGATTGCCGGGAGAAATATCAATCACCTCAGATATGCAGATGACACCACCCTTATGGCAGAAAGTGAGGAGGAACTAAAGAGCCTCTTGATGAAAGTGAAAGAGGAGAGTGAAAAAGTTGGCTTAAAGCTCAACATTCAGAAAACGAAGATCATGGCATCTGGTCCCATCACTTCATGGCAAATAGATGGGGAAACAGTGGAAACAGTGTCAGACTTTATTTTTTTGGGCTCCAAAATCACTGCATTTGGTGATTGCAGCCAGAAATTAAAAGACACTTACTCCTTGGAAGGAAAGTTATGACCAACCTAGATAGCATATTCAAAAGCAGAGATACTACTTTGCCAACAAAGGTCCGTCTAGTCAAGGCTGTGGTTTTTCCAGTAGTCATGTATGGATGTGAGAGTTGGACTGTGAAGAAAGCTGAGCACTGAAGAATTGATGCTTTTAAACTGTGGTGTTGGAGAAGACTCTTGAGAGTCCCTTGGACTGCAAGAAGATCCAACCAGTCCATTCTGAAGGCGATCAGCCCTGGGTGTTCTTTGGAAGGAATGATGCTAAAGCTGAACTCCAGTACTTTGGCCACCTCATGCGAAGAGTTGACTCACTGGAAAAGACTGATGCTGGGAGAGATTGGGGGCAGGAGGAGAAGGGGACGACAGAGGATGAGATGGCTGGAATGGCACCACCAACTCGATGGACGTGAGTTTGGGTGAACTCCGGGAGTTGGTGATGGACAGGGAGGCCTGGCGTGCTGCTATTCATGGGGTCACAAAGAGTCGGACACGACTGAGCGATTGAACTGAACTGAACTGAATGTTATATATGAATCATCTGTGAATTCTCCACTCATACAGTAGACTAGTGTCTGCTAGTCAAAATCTACTAGTAAAGGATGTTTACTAAACAAAAAATGTCTTCTAGTCACAATCTAAGTTGTCATTTTTAAATGTAAATGTCATCTGTCTCATTCATCCATATGTCTCTAGCCCTATAGTGTGTGGCATGTACTGTTGCTCAGACAATGTGTGTTTCTTGATTAAAAGGCCTTCACATGGACCTGTTGCCAGGATGAAACTTTACTGGTAGAGGAGACACTATTGTCAATGCTTGCCAAAGTGTGAACATTAGCAAAAGAGCCAGGCGATTAATATAAACTTACGCTGTTGAAGTTGGTAATGACTGTAACTGGAGGATAAAGCAGACATATTTACTAGGGAAAGATAGGCAGCAGCAAATGACTGAACAAAAACCTTTATTAAATGGTAGTTAAGAAAAAACAAAAATTAACAAAACTCTCATTACATATTGTGATGAAAACACAATGCTTGGAACATAGCACCTTCAAGAAATGCATACCTTTGTCCCTGCAATAACAGGGGGATAGGAGAGAAAACTCCAAATAGTGTCACTTTTCAAATGAAGATATGAAACTCAGAAGAGTGACGTGACCTCTCAACGTCCCATAGCTACTAAGTGGAACCTCTAGGATTCACACTGTATCTGCTTGGCCATGAAGATATGAGCCTTAAATGTGTGATGAGAAATTGTCTGAAAATAGTATTAGAAGTCTTCAGAAAATGTGAGAAAAGATCCCTTCTGAAATACCTTTATTATTTGAACTGTTTCCCAATCAAGGAAGTAGACTTCCATTTTAGGAAACCATATGGAGAGGGCATTACTAAACTCTCAAAATTTTACCCTTTCTTATTCTTTTGTCTGGTGCTTCATGGCCGCAGAATACCTTGGCCATCCCTGTATTGCATACATGTAAGCCAGGAGATGAACTCCATTAGCATTCATGTTTTGCAGAAGTCTTTTTTCTCCGTCTTGACTTGATGTTTCTACTTTCCTCTCCCTGGTGGGAATTGCCAGTTGCAGCAGATTTCCTCTTCTCCCTGGAATGAGTAGATCATATCTGAGTTGCACTGTCAGTGTACTTGATACGATCTTTATGCTGTTTCAGAATTATAGTAGAGGACGCAGTGGATTGGCGACCCCATGACAAGATCGTCCTCAGCTCCTCTTCATATGAGCCTCACGAAGCAGAGGTCCTCACTGTGAAAGAAGTCAGGGGTCACCATATTAGGATCCATGAACGGCTCAGACACCGACACACCGGTAAGGCTTCGGTTTGTTAGTTAAGGGAAGTGAATGAGCCAAGAAAAACGTGTTCAGCAACCTGCCTGGGGACCTTGGATCCAACCGGCGTTCAGAGGGGATGGATAATACTTTACTGCTGCCCTAGGCTCATCCTAGAAGGCTTTATCTCCATCCCTTCATTAATTTTATTGCCTAATTTTTTTAAAAAAATACTTTGATGTGAGGGTATTTTTTTAACTTTTTATTTATAATGGCAAGCCTAGAAGCAAGCAGAAGGGTTAAGAAACTTGTTCAAGGTCACCGGGCATTTTCATGGCTAAGCCAGAATAAACCTCATGGGAGATGAGTTTCCAGTTCATTTCCTGGCACATTGAATCACACAACCACTTAGAATGTGGTAGTTATTGTAAATAATGACTCCTTACTTTTTCCATACTTAGGAATGTGTCCTTTCTGACATGAAGTTCATTTTATGTATTGACTACTGCTACTGCCCCAAATTATAAATGCTGCTGCTGCTGCTAAGTCGCTTCAGTTGTGTCCGACTCTGTGCGACCCCATAGACAGCAGCCCGCCAGGCTCTGGGGTTCTCCAGGCAAGAACACTGGAGTGGGTTGCCATTGCCTTCTCCGAAATTATAGATAAATAAAGTCAAATACCTCTTTCTTTTTTTAAAAAAGTATTGAATATTTTAATACACTATATACACTTAAAATACATTGCATATAAATAATAAATAACCATCTTTCCTGGTTCAGTCTAATAAATGCATTTAACCCATGAAATATAGCTAATAAGTAATATAACAGGGTAATAAAGGGATAAGGGGTTATTTTTTTAGTTTCTGATATTTGAGAGGGAAATACATGTTTTCAGAAGGGTCATGTCTAAAGCTTTCTAAATTATAGTTTTAAGGATGATTTTATTTCTAAACAGTGGCAGGGAAAAGATAACTCGTCATCAATCCCTGCCTGTAATATGCAAACATGTGCAATACAAATACAGGGAGAGGGGGCGATGCAACAAACATGCGAGACTGGGGAGGCTCCTTCTGAGAGAGATGAGCTTCAGACCTGCCAGGAGAGGGCGCTGCCGCTGCTGCTTTGGTCCTGTCGCTGCCTCAGTGGATCTGGGATTCCTCACTGTGAAGAAAGAGGTTCAGGAACAGTGCACTACTAAACGCGGAAATCTCACACTGACGAGTTAAAGGGAAGGGTTTGGGGACCCCACTAATTGGACCGGTCTGCCCTGACATCCCTGTCCCAGTACCCATCGTGACTGAGGAGAAATGAATTCTTGCTCAGATACTCTCACTCTTATCCCAAGGAGAGACTAGTGAACGGGCTTTTTCATTTCTCAGCAGACATTTGTGGAGACCGCCCGAGGAAAAGCAAACCTTAATGTTGGGAGGACTTCCGCGGGGAAACGAGTGTTTTCATTTGTCAGGTTCGCTGAGTCCCTAACTGGCGATCTCCGAAATAGGTTTTTTAAAATTTTTCTTTCCTGTTGCCCCAGGAAGTGCCCACGTCATGGAGGGTGGCCGACACATTCGTTTGGCTGCTGAGGTTGGTCTTTTGACCCGAAACATACAAATCCAGGGTGATACATCATGCAGAGGGGGTCTACTTGTGGGGTCCTTCAGGAAGTCCAGTGTGGAAGAGTTTTCAGGTAAATGAAATTTTAAGTTACTAAGCACTATGAATTGGATGCTATGGGACCCTCCGAAATTACAATAGTGGGATTTTCACTTATAAAACAAACTGTTTGGAATAGATGCTCATTTATGCTCTGAGAAGCTATGAATTTTCAGTCCTAATCTGTGCTTAATTATCATGTGATGTTAAAATAATATTCTAGCTATCAGCACATAGGCATATTTTTACCTCAGAAAGAAAAAAAAATATAAAGCAAAGCCATCTTCAGCAGATGTGAAATTTCCTCTGCTTTGAAACTGTAGATGATTTAATGACCACTTGAATTTTATCTCTTTCCTGAATTTCTATTACTCTTTCCCAGTAGCATGCTTTATCTGATGGCAGACCTCATCTCATGCTATAAATTAATAGTGTAAATTTAAGTAAGAAGATTTCCATATTCTAGACTGCTTTAGGGATCAGTTCAATTTCTCTCATTTCCTTCAAGCTTTAGCTCTTCCGGGGTATTGTGAAATAATTTTATTGGTACCTTATTTCTGAAACTTGGGTTCCTTAAAAATGATTTCAGTGTTGTTTCCTAGTCAAATAAAGCTCCATCTTAGAAAGTCACTGTCTACATGAATATAATAAAGGTTCTGAGAAGGCTTAGAGTAAAGGGTCTAAGTACTTCCCACATATATTGAGCATGGAACAATTTTTGTGGGCACATCTGTTTTCAGTTCAGTTCAGTCACTCAGTCGTGTCCGACTCTGCAACCCCACAGACTGCAGCATACCAGACTTCCCTCTCCATCACCAACTACCAGAGCTTGCTCAAACTCATGTCCATCGAGTTGGTGATGTCCATCTCATCCTCTGTCATCCCCTTCTCCTCCTGCCTTCAATCCTTCCCAGTATCAGGGTCTTTTCCAATGTGTCAGTTCTTCACATCAGGTGGCCAGTATGGTAAAGGATGGTGTTTGGACCTTAAGTCAAAAGTTCAGGATTTCTGGTCCATAGAACAAGCTCTCTCTCCATAAACACTAGCTCCATCAGTTTCTTTCTTTCTTTTTTGGCCACATGGTAAGGTATAAAGTGAAAATGTTAGTTGCTCTCAGTCATGTCCGACTCCTTGTGACTCAATGGACTGTAGCCCACCAGGCTCCTCTGTATGCAAGATCTTAGTTTCCTGACCAGGGATTGAACCTTTGTTCCCCTTCTGGCCTCCGCATTGGAAGCATGGAGTCTTAACCACTGGACTGCAAGGTAAGTCCCCTTCATCACTTTTTAACAGAAGTGATCTAGATCTCCCTTCTTGGCTAGAGGACATTTGGCAGTATTTGGAGACATTTTGCTTGTCACAACTTTGGTGGAGCTTCTGCATTAGTAGTGGGTGCTCAACAGCCTACAATGTGTGAGACAGTCTCCCTCAAGAAAGGATAACCTGGACCAAAATGTCAGGTATGTTGAGGTGGAGTAACCCTGCTCTGGAAGGCTAGACAAAGGCTGAGTCCTGGTCATGGTGGTGGTCATGTAAAAACAAATCTACCCTGCAGTTTGTGAAGACAGAGAATTAGGAAGGGAGTGCAAGACGGGCTCCTTTACACGGTACCTGCAGGCCAGGCTAGAACCTGATCACGAGAGCAGGACAAGATGCTGGCTTTTATAGCTGAGCACCAAAGCTGGACCCTCACCACCTGCAATGCTGGCTCGGTTCTGAGCCTCTGGCTTGCTGGTTGGGGCTCCTAAAACATCCCCAGAAAAGGGACAGAGAATCTTAATCCAATGCTTCTTATAGACTAGGAACTACGCTGGTTTTCATGCCTGTTTTATCTCATTGAATCCTAATATCCCTGTGAGAGAGACATTTTATCCTTGGTTTTATAGATGAGGAAACAGAGTCTATAATAAAATTGCCTACTCATTCATAAAACTCCATTAGGAGCTATAGAACTTCTTGAGGGTAAGACTGAGGTTTTCAGCTCTATTTTCTTAGTTTGGTATTATAACTGCTCTGTATTAGGTCCTCAATAAATGTGAGTTAAATGAACAGTAAGAAAAGTCATCCAGCTTACAGGGTAACATTCAAATTCAAGCCTGATTCGGAAGCCGTTGATAAGCTTTTAATTTTGTAATCACTTTCAGTTCAGTCCAGTCTCTCAGTCATGTCAGATTCTTTGCGACCCCATGAATCACAGCATGCCAGGCCTCCCTGTTCATCACCAACTCCCGGAGTTCACTCAAACTCATGTCCATTGAGTCGGTGATGCCATCCAGCCATCTCATCCTCTGTCGTCCCCTTCTCCTCCTGCCCCCAATCCCTCCCAGCATCAGAGTCTTTTCCAATGAGTCAACTCTTCGCATGAGGTGGCCAAAGTACTGGAGTTTCAGCTTTAGCATCATTCCTTCCAAAGAACACCCAGGGCTGATTGCCTTCAGAATGGACTGGTTGGATCTCCTTGCAGTCCAAGGGATTCTCAAGAGTCTTCTCCAACACCACAGTTCAAAAGCATCAATTCTTTGGTGCTCAGCTTTCTTCATAGTCCAACTCTCACATCCATACATGACCACTGGAAAAACCATAGTCTTGACTAGACGGACCTTTGTTGGCAAAGTAGTATGTCTGCTTTTGAATATGCTATCTAGGTTGGTCATAACTTTCCTTCCAAGGAGTAAGGGTCTTTTAATTTCATGGCTGCAATCACCATCTGCAGTGATTTGGAGCCCAAAAAATAAAGTCAGCCACTGTTTCCACTGTTTCCCCATCGATTTCCCATGAAGTGATGGGACCAGATGCCATGATCTTCGTTTTCTGAATGTTGAGCTTTAAGCCAACTTTTTCACTCTCCTCTTTCACTTTCATCAAGAGGCTCTTTAGTTCCTCTTCACTTTCTGCCATAAGGGTGGTGTCATCTGCATATCTGAGGTGATTGATATTTCTCCCGGCAATCTTGATTCCAGCTTGTGCTTCTTCCAGTCCAGCGTTTCTCATGATGTACTCTGCATATAAGTTAAATAAGCAGGGTGACAATATACAGCCTTGACATACTCCTTGGTAAAAAAAGTTGCAAAGATTGTATGAAGAGTTCCTATATACTTTTCATTCTGTTTTCCATAACATGAAAATCTAATATAACTCTGGTACATTTGTGACAGCCAGTAAATTAACCTTACTGCACTAGTGTTTACTGAACTTAAGATATTATTCCAGATTCCACATGTTTTTCCACTGTGGTCCTTTTTCTGTTTCAAAATCCAGTACAGATCCCCACATTGTATTAAGAACCCTTGCACTTTTCTGTAACATATTCCAGAGCCTGGATGATGTAAGACCTACAGATGTGGGGTCAAGGACGCCAGCTACAGTGTTGAGTGGTTACAGGGCAGAAAAGCAGGCCAGCGCTTAACAATCCCCACTTTTAAATCAGATTCTTCTGTCATTCCCTTCCTTCTGACCAGTAATACCCAACAAGTTATGCTCAGAATTAGGATAAACATAAAGAAAAAACAGGAAAGCAGTTGTGAACAAAATCGTTGCTTAATTCTCCATCTGAATGCTCAGATATTTTAAGTATTTACTATTGATGAGTTTTCAATTGTTGATTAGTATGCACACAGGTAAAAAGATCTTATACAATTTAAAACCATGAATTAAAACCATGCAAAGATGACAAGAAAAAACACACTAAGTAAAACAGTAATGGTACATTGCCTTGAATGAGATTCTAGAACTGTTTTCCAGTCTGTAAGCTTTTACATGTGGACACACACTGGCATTGGTATGCTTTGTGCCAAAGTTCTCAGAGGCAGGTTCCATGACTGTTTTAGCTATGTGCTGCTAGCAAGGGTTGCTTTAAATTACATTGAAAAGTGGTATCACCTGACAAATAATTTGTAGATGTTTTCTCATTCTGTGACTATTTCCATACCATCAGCTAGTGTCTCTAACCAGCATCCTCTGAGAAATCTAGATATAGTGGAATTTTGCTTGACCCTTCAGAAAGACACACAGACTTCATTTGCCCTCACAGTAGTTTGGTTTTTCAATAGATTGATTTGCAAGGGTTCAGGTTTCTCATCTGTGAAAAGGGGGTGGGGAAGGTGGGGGATTAAAACTGGACTATCTTTGTGCTTTAAATACTGAAACACCACAACTCCCTTCCTTTTTAATGAGGGAAATAACCTTATAGTTTACCTTGGACAGTAACTTTAAAAAAGAAGAATAAAGAAAAGAAGTGAGGGTCAAAGTTGTGGTCTTCCTAGCTAAGGACACATGATGTCTCTTCTCGTAGCACAGGGCTGTGCTCCAGTCATGGGAATCTCAGTGCAAACCTGTTTGTTGTATTCTACCATGTCACACATACTCTCCGCTGAGCCTCCATGGGGGTTAACAATGCAGCCTCTGCATCCGTATGCCTGGGTCCAAGTCCGAGTGTGCTGTTTAACCCGTCTCTGCCTCAATTTCTTATCTGTAAAATGGAGATAACCACATCTATCACAGGATTTTTACAAAAATTAAGAGTATATATATCACACACATATACATTTATGCCTGTTATATAATTAGTGCTATATTAAAGTTAGATGTTATGTTTATTAATTCACCTCATTTCCCCCCATATTCATGTTATTATCTATTTTATCATGAGTCTATACACTGACTAATTAGTGTTCATTATATTTTTAAATCAGTCTAGTGGTTATATTTTATACTGTATTTTAACAATATCTGCTTAAAACAGAACCAATAAAATCCCCAATAAGACTAAATAATTCATTGTCCTCCCCTGACATTAAAAAAATGTAGAAAATCCTCTTATTGTGAAAAGGAAACAGGAAATATAATGTGGCTAGGATAACAATACAGGAAAAGAAAATTCAGAGTCTTTAAGGTCACTTAAAATATATTATTGGCTTTATCATGTCTTTATAAAGAAGAATGTTATGTTTCTGGACATCTATTGAGCAGAAGTTTTGTACTTATACTCTTCTTTAAAAATGATTAAGATGTTGTATATAGTTAGGCATTATTTTCTTTCATATAATATTTCTGTGGGTAAAGCTGTGACCCTTCACATGAGGTTACCAAAAAGGGACATGACTTTGGGGTGAGTGGCCAGGAAGCCATATTCCCTTCATTCTTAGTTGGTTCCTTGACCCAATCCTGAAGACGGGTACCCAGAATCTTTAAACTAGCTGTGCCCATCCCCAAAGCCTCTCTCCTTCCCCTGTCTTCCTATCATCTTCCTTTCCATCCTATGACCAGACTCTTAAGAATGTACAGGGAACTTTTCAGGAAGTACTGTGATTTTTTTAATGATTCAGGTTTTGTTAGTGAGACTCGATGACATAAAATATAGTGCTGGTGTTAAAACTAAACTATGATATTTAATGAAAAATCTGCATGTCCTGATGCCATTGAATGGACCATCCTTCTGACTCTTGAGGGGACAAAACAGTACCTGCTAATGTGCACTTTGCTTGCAGGTATCCTTCAGCTTTACAATGTGGAAATTCAGAACTTTGGGTCACCGCTGTATTCATCCATTGAACTCACTGATGTGTCCACAGGATCCTGGGTAATATCTTCTAGTCTGCACCAAAGCTGCGGTGGGGGCATCCATGCAGCTGCCAGTCAGGGGATCATTTTAAATGACAATGTGGTGTTTAACACTGCTGGCCATGGCATTGATCTGGAAGGTCAGGACTATTCTCTCTCTAAAAACCTTGTAGTTCTGATGACACAGTCAGCATGGTCTCCTGTTTGGGTGGCAGGAATCAAAGTGAATGAGGCAAAGAACACCAGTCTCCATGGCAATGTTGTGGCAGGCTCTGAGAGACTTGGTTTTCACATCCAAGGCCACAGGTGTTCCTCTCCTGAATCTCTTTGGTCTGACAACGTGGCCCACTCAAGTCTTCATGGCCTTCATCTCTATAAGGGGAGTGGACTTGACAGCTGCACTGGTATCTCTGGCTTCTTGGCTTTCAAGAACTTTGACTATGGTGCTCTGCTCCAAGTGGAGAACAGCATGGAAATAGAGAACCTCACGCTGGTAGACAATACTGTTGGCCTTTTCACAGCAGTTTGTGTGTCTTCTGCTCCACGGTATTATATCAGAAGTCTACAGATTGTGCTTAGGAATTCAGTCATTGTGGCCACTAGCTCATCTTTTGACTGCATTCAAGACAGAGTCAAACCACATTCTGCCAACTTGACATCACCTGATCGAGCTCCTTCCAATCCCAGAGGGGGTCGAGTTGGTATTCTGTGGCCGGTATTCACCTCAGAACCAAATCGGTGGCCTCAGGAGCCATGGCACAAAGTGAGGAACAGTCATTTGATTTCAGGCATCATGAAACTTCAAGGTAAGAATTTTGGGTTTCCAAGCAATGTAGTCTAATACATCTGTGCATAAAACCCATAGAACCTTTAATAGCATCTTGAAAGTGTATCACCAAAGGGTACAGTATAGTTTGGTGCTTGCTGTCCAGTTGATCAGCTACTGGGCATTGATAACCACAGGGGTGGTTTATTAATATAATGACAGTGAGTGGTTCATTGAGGAACAAAATTGGGTCATTAGTAGAGATGAACCTCAAGCCTGCCGTACAGGGTGGAGTAAATAAAAAAGAGAAAAATATTGTATAGTAATAAATGTATGTGGAATCTAGAAAAATGGTACAGATGAACCTAGTTCCAGGGCAGGAATAGAGATGCAGATATAGAGCATGGACCTGTGAACACAGGGTCGGAGAAGGGAGGGTGGGAGATTAGGTTTGACATAAATACACTGCTGTGTGTAAAACAGATAGTGGGAACAGAGAGCTCAACTCAATGCTCTGTGTTGACCTGGAAGGATGGGATGGGTGTGTGAGATTCAAGAAGGATGGTATATATGTGGAGTTGGCTTAGTTGCTAAGTCGTGTCCTACTCTTGTGACCCCATGGACTGTAGCCTGCCAGGCTCCTCTGTCCATGGGATTCTCCAGGCAAGAATACTGGAGTGGGTTGCCATTTCCTTCTCCTGGGGATCTTTCTGACCTAGAGATTGAACCTGGGGCTCCTGCATTGCAGGCAGACTCTTCACCAACTGAGCTACAAGGGAAGCCCAAGATTGGGAATATACATACACACACACACACACACACACACTGCTGATTCACTTTACTGTACAGCAGAGACTAACACAAAATTGTAAAGCAATTATATTCCAATAATAAAAAATAGAAAAAAAGTCACTGCTCTATACACATTGAAGAGCTTTCACAGGGAAATATTTAATTTGATTATATGCCTGGTGTTGTTTTTCCTATCACACAGAGGAGGAAATTGATACAGGGAGGTTGTGCCTCAGTGAGGTTGTTAAGAATCTGGTGGGGCAGCCAGGATTAAATTGAGTTATACTGCAACCTATGCAGAAAATCTCTCTCAGATCTCTTTTCTACTATTGTATTCACTCCCCATTCAATTTTGACCAAAACTTTTATGGAAAGTATTGCTTGTAAGATGTCAGTGTGTTGGAATGCTCTTCTATTTTGCATACAATGTCCAAGCCTTGAAGAATTAAGGATATTTTAAGTCAAGATTTATGTAAACTCCTGGAACTATGCTGGGCAGTAACTGAAACTTACTCCTGGACATTAGTCTATGAATATTTAGTTATGTAGTCTGTATTTGCGGATGGTTGTTTACATGATATAATGTTATAATATTAATACTTTGTAAACATTTTTTTCAGATGTGACCTTTTCTAGTTTTGTGAAGAGTTGCTATAGTGATGATCTAGATGTTTGCATTCTGCCCAATGCAGAGAACACTGGAATTGTGCCTCCAATAATGGCAGAGAGGACCAGTATGCTAAAGATCAAAGATAAAAACAAGTTCTACTTTCCTCCTTTGCCAACCAGGTACCAGTTTTGGTATTTATAGTAACCCAAATTTATGGAGGAGTTGGTAATTCTCCAAGTACCTGAATATGTTTTTTAAACAAGGATAAAATCATCAATGAGATTAGAGATAAGCCTTTCTAGAAAGATACACCAGATTGATTAGCCCCAATTCTTTCCCCTCCTATATCCATGCCTTTGAGGTATGATTTTTGCACTCTCTGTCACTAAACAGAGACTGTTTCTCACATCCTTGAATCGGGGATATGCCCTACTATGTCCTCTGGCAGACACAAGAGGCAGAAGTACTGAATTGCAAGTTTTATTGATATTAATTTTCTTTTATCTTTGTTAGAGATACTTCTCTGGGATGTTTTCAGAATGAATGGTAAAAATTGACCCTAATTCTTGAATCTTCTGTGGAGTACAGCATCACCAGTCTTCAGAAGGAGATTTGGGAGCCCTTGTGCAGGGACTGGTGGGGAAGGAGACCATGGCTGCTGTCAGGAATCCCTAAAATGAATGATATGACTCATATTTATACTCAGACCAGGCCTAACTACTACTGTTCATGAACAAATGATCTTAGAGTTGCATTAAAAAAATCTCTTGATTTTTTTCTTGTCTGAAAACTAGACAAGGAATTGTTTTTTCTCTTTGCCATGAGAGGGAGTGGGAAAGTCAGAAGGAGGGAGAATGGATTGCTTCATCTCTCCTGTAACACTGGGGAAATTTTAGTTGTAATAAAAGAATCAGGAAATCCCACCTTAATTAGAAAGTTTGTATGTTTGGTCCAGCACCAGTCTCTTTTTGATGCTCTCCCTGAACCATTTTTAGAACCTCAACATTATTAGGTATACAACTTGTGTTATTCTGTCATTTTTTTTCTATTGTCCAGTCTTCCTTATGTTCATGTCTTACCTATGGGATGAAATAGTTTTAAAGCTAAATGATACTAGTATTTGATTCTTTGTTCTATTAATACCTGACACATGGTATACATGCAATAAATAATTAATATTATTACTAATGGTACCTAAAAATACTAGCCCCAGAGGAAATTGCATTGATTCTCTGTAATTCAGTGTTATAATTGCCAATAACTTGTTTATATGCCCTGCTTGACTCTAAATTCTGGTGCCTATCTTTATCACCATTGTATTCCCCACTGTACAAGTATTAGGTTTTCAGTAGATATTTGTTGAATGTAAACATCTTTTTTTTCTACATTATATATAGTACAAGTATAATTGATATTTATAATGATAATCTTAAAATACTGCAAGTCCCCAAAGTTCCATAAAGCAATGATTACCTTATGTTTAATAAATATTAGAAACAAATGTATTGTATCTTTCATTTTAGAAAACTAGTGATCTGTGTTAAGATTATATAACTTGATATCCAGAATATATGATTAATGTCTTTCTTCTTGACCAAATAACTGTGCAATATCTTTTACTATCATTTTATTTCTTATCTATGTACACATTATTAGTAATAAAATTTTGTTGAATTTATTTTTCACAGTGTCAGCACTACCAATGTATGTTTTCTTTTTGCTGTGTATCATGGAAATGAGACAGTTGCTTTCTATCGATATTCACAGGAAAGATTTAGAAACACTGGTCTGCTCTGAATCAGATTGTGAAAGCCCTGGAAAGTATCTCTTTAAGGATCTGGATGGGAGAGCCCTGGGTCTGCCTCCACCAGTTTCTGTATTTCCTAGAACTGAAGGAGAATGGACTGGATCCTTCTTCAACACAGGTCAGTGCGTTCTATGTGAACTTGACAACTCTAGCAGGGGGAGCACGAACAGAACTGAGGTGGTTTGGCTGTGTGGTCCAGGGGAACAAAATATACTGGAAAAGAACTGAGCTGTAGAGTTGGAGTCTGTGCCAATGAGCTGCCCAGCTCACGTCTATCTCGGAAATGAAGTGAAGTGAAGGTCACTCAATCATGTCTGACTTTTTGTGACCCCATGGACTATACAGTCCATGAAATTCTCCAGGCCAAAATACTGGAGAAGGAAGCCTTTCCCTTCTCCAGGGGATCTTCCCAGCCCAGGGATGGAAACCAGGTCTCCCGCATTGCAGGTGGATTCTTTACCAGCTGAATCACAAGGGAAGCCCAGGAATATTGGGTGCTTTACAGCTGTCACTTAATAGCTCAACAGCTGTCACCACACCACTGTTTTGCCCTCCATGAGATTGCCTGTGGTCCGTGTCAAAGGTACGATTCCTGACACCCCCTGTGTACTGGTGAAAGGAACAGTCCTCTCACTAGCTTGGTCACCTGGGCCTGCAGTATTTCACAGTGTCTGCCTTGGAAGCCAGTCCTCTGGCTTCTGAATCCATCTTTCTCTTCCATCAGAACTAAAAGCTTTCATTCTGGAAAGGGTGGTAGAGTAGATGGCATGTTTTCTTTTTTGCCTTCCCTTTCTCTATCTTCTAATTATCCTTGGGGGACTGTGATCAAATCCCTTCTTCTTCTTGCTTTTACAACTTAAGCCCATTCGGCTATCAGTTTTGATTGCTGGACCCCTGAAGAGATCATCATCTCTCTACTTCCAGAAACAATGCGACTTTGAGTTTACATTTTCATTAAGGTGAAAACTACAGCAAATAAATCCAAAAAACTTCCCCAGATTTCTTCCCACTTCACTGGTTGATTCTTTTCAGACTTCTTTTCTAGGCTCCCTTTCTCTTTTGGGGCTTCCTTGGTGGCTCAGATGGTAAAGGATCCACCTGCAATGCAGGACACCCAGGTTCGATCTCTGGGTGGGGAAGATCCCCTGGAGAAGGGAATGGCAACCCACTGCAGTATTCTTGCCTGGAGAATCCCATGGACGGAGGAGCCTCATCTGTGGGGTTGCAAAAAGTTGGACATGACTGAGCAACTAACACTTTCACTTTTGCTTACTCTTTTGAAGTTCTGAATATTTCAAGACATCCTCAGACCTCTTCTTTTCCTATCATGCCCCCAAGTCCAGAGTTGAAAGTACCATTTAATGTTGATGACCTCCAATTTATATCTCCATCCCAAACTCCTCCATGAACTGTGGTATGTTATATCCAAATGACATCTGGGAAGTATAATTAGCATGTCAGATTCAACATGGCCCCAAATGGAATTCTTGAACTCTGTCCCCATCCACAGCTTGTTTCTTGTCTAGTTGACCCTACCTCAATCATTAATACCATCATTCTTTCAATAAATCCTTAGGTGGTTGCCTACCATGTGGGGTTGAAAAGCTGTGTATTTTATTTTTTCACTACTCTTTGTCTTGGTTGTGAAACATGATTCAGTGGTGATACTCCAATAGGTATTATTACATTATACTCCAATAGATATTATTACATGTTGCTTACCATCAGTGTGTGGACAAGTTTGAGCATGTGTGTGAGTGGCTGAAGGTATATTGGAGGTGTGTAGGATGGACTGCCTTAAACGCCTGATGTTTTAAAGCTTTATAACATTTTATTTTATTTTTTTCCTGTTTAACTATTTATTTTAATTTTATTTTATTTTTTAACTTTACAATATTGTATTGGTTTTGCCATATATCAACATGAATCCGCCACAGGTATACACATGTTCCCCATCCTGAACCCTCCCCCCTCCCCGTACCATCGCTCTGGGTTGTCCCAGTGCACCAGCCCCAAGCATCCAGTATCATGCATCGAACCTGGACTGGTGACTCATTTCATATATGATATTATACATGTTTCAGTGCCATTGTCCCAAATCATCCCACCCCCTCCCTATCCTACAGAGTCCAAAAGACTGTTCTATGCATCAGTGTCTCTTTTGCTGTCTCATATACAGGGTTATATCTTGTTACCATCTTTCTAAATTCCATATATATGCCTTAGTATACTGTATTGGTGTTTTTCTTTCTGGCTTACTTCACTCTATATAATAGGCTCCAGTTTCATGCACCTCATTAGAACTGATGCAGAGAAAGCCTTTGACAAAATTCAACATCCATTTATGATAAAAACTCTCCAGAAAGCAGGAATGGAAGGAACATACCTCAACATAATAAAAGCTATATATGACAAACCCACAGCAAACATTATCCTCAATGGTGAAAAATTGAAAGCATTTCCCCTAAAGTCAGGAACAAGACAAGGGTGCTCACTTTCACCATTACTATTCAACATAGTTTCGGAAGTTTTGGCCACAGCAATCAGAGCAGAAAAAGAATTAAAAGGAATCAAAATTGGAAAAGAAGAAGTAAAACTCTCACTGTTTGCAGATGACATGATCCTCTACATAGAAAACCCTAAAGACTCCACCAGAAAATTACTAGAACTAATCAATGACTATAGTAAAGTTGCAGGATATAAAATCAACACACAGAAATCCCTTAAATTCCTATACACTAATAATGAGAAAATAGAAAGAGAAATTAAGGAAACAATTCCATTCACCATTGCAATGAAAAGAATAAAATACTAAGGAATATATCTACCTAAAGAAACATATATATATTAGTTTATATATTATATTTTCTACATATATATAAAACTATAAAACACTGGTGAAAGAAATCAAAGAGGACACTAATAGATGGAGAAATATACCATATTCATGGATTGGAAGAATCAATATAGTGAAAATGAGTATACTACCCAAAGCAATTTATAGATTCAATGCAATCCCTATCAAGCTACCAATGGTATTCTTCACAGAGCTAGAACAAATAATTTCACAATTTGTATGGAAATACAAAAAACCTTGAATAGCTAAAGCAATCTTGAGAAAGAAGAATGGAACTTGAGGAATCAACCTGCCTAACTTCAGGCTCTACTACAAAGCCCCAGTCATCAAGACAGTATGGTACTGGCACAAAGACAGAAATATAGATCAATGGAACAAAATAGAAAGCCCAGAGATAAATCCACGCACCTATGGACACCTTATCTTTGATAAAGGAGGCAAGAATGTACAATGGATTAAAGACAATCTCTTTAACAAGTGGTGCTGGGAAAACTGGTCAACCACTTGTAAAAGAATGAAACTAGAACACTTTCTAACACCATACACAAAAATAAACTCAAAATGGATTAAAGATCTAAACGTAAGGCCAGAAACTATAAAACTCTTAGAGGAGAACATAGGCAAAACACTCTCCGACATACATCATAGCAGGATCCTCTATGACCCACCTCCCAGAATATTGGAAATAAAAGCAAAAATAAACAAATGGGACCTAATTAAACTTAAAAGCTTCTGCACAACAAAGGAAACTATTAGCAAGGTGAAAAGACAGCCTTCAGAATAGGAGAAAATAATAGCAAATTAAGCAACTGACAAACAACTAATCTCAAAAATATACAAGCAACTCCTACAGCTCAATTCCAGAAAAATAAATGACCCAATCAAAAAATGGGCCAAAGAACTAAATAGACATTTCTCCAAAGAAGACATACAGATGGCTAACAAACACGTGAAAAGATGCTCAACATCACTCATTATCAGAGAAATGCAAATCAAAACCACTATGAGGTACCATTTCATGCCAGTCAGAATGGCTGCAATCCAAAAGTCTACAAGCAATAAATGCTGGGGAGGGTGTGGAGAAAAGGAAACCCTCTTACACTGTTGGTGGGAATGCAAACTAGTACAGCCACTATGGAGAACAGTGTGGAGATTCCTTAAAAAACTGGAAATAGAACTGCCTTATGACCCAGCAATCCCACTGCTGGGTATACACACTGAGGAAACCAGAATTGAAAGAGACACGTGTACCCCAATGTTCATCGCAGTACTGTTTATAATAGCCAGGACATGGTAGCAACCTAGATGTCCATCTGCAGATGAATGGATAGGAAAGCTGTGGTACATATACACAATGGAGTATTACTCAGCTTTATAACATTTTAAATGAAGATGCTATAGGTTCCAACTGCAGGATTCCTATAATAGTATCTGCTGTTTACCATGCTATAAGTACAATCTGCATCTTCTTGCCATGAGGGAGACAGCACACAGTAAATGGTGCCTTCTGGGTATCAACAGGATTGGAGTGTTTTTCTTTGACTTCCAAAATAGGAATAGATCCCTTCTTCTCTAATTCAAGTCCCTTTTCATTTTTTAAACCATTCTTTTTTGCTACTTTCCAATTCTTGTCCACAATCTGGTGGAGGATAGAAGGACAAATTTAATTTTAAGAGAGTAAAAATGTATTTTTATTTTCCTCTTCATGACAAGAATCTGTGATCGTCTATAAAACAGTGGAAACAGTCCAAAAAGATTAAAATGGAGGCTGCTGGAACCAGCTCTTCTATTTATTCCAAATGGCATTGAGCTGAACACACCCTTTTGACGTTTTTCCATTTTATTAACAAACACTTTGGAGTCCATTGCCTTTGAGGTTTATTTTTAATTTGAAAAATACAGATTCTATTTGCACATAGAAGTTCGCATGAAAAATTCAGACAGATATCCACAGGTCCCGACATACTGTCTGATGCTCTGGTGTTGGGAGCAAAAATTATCCATGTGGATCAGCTGTGAGCAATACTGTGCCAGTGGGTTTTGCTATCTGTGTAATGCAGGGTGTGTAGCCAGGGGAAAAGTGAGCTGTTCATTTTGTTTTGTACTTATCTGTAAGTTTGCATGTGCAGCCAGTGTTGAAACACACATGGCAACAGAGTGTAAGACAGTTAATCCCAAGCAGGAGAGCCTCTAAAAACCATTTGCATTTTATTCTGGAAAGAATTTCTTTTGAACATGGAGGCATTTGATCATCTGAAAGTCTAAAATTATTTATAAAAACAGAGGCTTGAAATGAATAACTTCTTTAGGTAGAACTAGACAGGTACTAGAACTTTTTACCCTGGCTTCTGTCTCATTTCCTGTCTTTCCCAGTATACAAACCTCTCGGCCTAATTCGTACATATGGGCTACTGATGTTATTAGGAGTGGGCTGAAAGAAGTTAGAAATTTGGTTCCAAGGGTATTTTACAGTTTCTCAGCCATGATGTAGAAAGTAGAAAGGGGCTGTAATGGTAGCTAGCATTCCTTGAGCACCTTTTGCATGCAGAGTGCTGAAGTTGCCATTTTCATTTATTCAGCAAATGCATTTGAGCATCTGTAGTCTACCAGTGCCGTTCTAAGGATGGGAACTGTAGTTGTGAATAAGATAACATTCCTGCTTTCATCAAACTTATGTTCCAGTGGAGATATATCTATATACCTCTGCTTTTTTATACATCTATATCTATAAACAAATAAATAAAAATATTCTAATAGTGATGAGAGGTATGAAGAAAATAAAACAGAATTTGGGGCCAGAGAGGTAGTTTCAGGTGTGTGTGTGGCATGTGTTGTGTTTGTGTAAGGGAGCTGCTATCAGCGTTATGATTCCAGTGAGGCCAGAATGAGGAGCATGGAATCACTGCTGTGAGCAGAGGGAGGAGCTTTCCAGGGAGAAGGACCAGCCAGAGCAGGGGCTTTGATAACAGAATGGGCCTTGCCTCTATATATATATAGCAGATCTCTCTGAAAAGATCATGCAAGCTGCTATGGAGTGAATGGATCATGGTGGGAGAGAGGCTGGGAGCAGGTGGTGGAGTTAGAAAGCTGGGGGTTAGGGCTCCACAGATGCAGGACTCCATGGTTGGTCCACCATCCTGTGCTGCCCACAGACTGTGTGGGTCCACAGTGAGGTGATGACAGAAATGTCACACATAGACAGAGCTACTTGACAGTAATTGTATGTCTGTTGGATCTAATGAGCAAAAATTAGAGCTTTCATTGTGTATGCTAATTTGTCTGATAATTTGCATTATATTTTAATGTATTGGTTCTCAACAGACTGGAAATTTTGAAACAAAAAAAACCCACCCTGTTCTTCTTGCTCTTGTCCTCCTTGTCCTCCTACCTCCTATTTAGGAGGTAAAGTTGACGTGCTTAGCATAGTGGCTCCTGAAGTTGACTTAAAATCAGAATCATCCAGGACAGTAAACATTCATTTGAATGTGGGAGGATTTTGAATTGATAGGGATGTGAAGCCCCATCGGGCCTTTATGTTTAACACACACATGTACATAAATACACAAAAACACACATTTATACACATCTACATACACATCTACACACACATGCATGCACACACAGAGACACCCTCCCCAGGTAATTCTGCTGTGCTAAGGTTTGAGAATCACTACTGTAGAATTGTATACCCCCTTTGAAGTAAATAGACAGGATGTTAAGAACACAATATTTTTAATTTAAAAAGCAGGCAGTTTCAGTTTCTCATGAAGAATCAAGAATTAGCTTTCTGTGCCAAATACCAGCAGACATAAACAGACTTGCTTATTTACACACTGGATATACTTCTGAAAGGGAAAAGAACATTATCTAAGAAGACAGAGAAGTATTTACAGTCTAAATTAAGTCTTTGTGTAATAAGAATATATTCAATCTTTTTAAAAAAATTATATTATTTTTCCTATTTTGAAGTGAGTTAAATGACCTCATTGTTGTATCACTTCCACAATATATCACTGGATAAAAATGGGTTCAATGCTAAGTTTATTTTTTAAACTCTATATTGAATCATTATATTAAAAGTCTAAACTCATGATAAGCTTTTCCCACACTTTCCTTGACATCATTCCCAGCAAAGTACTGTGATCTGAACAGGACTTCTGACCAAATCCACCAGGTGAGAGTTTCCCATTCTTTACCAGGAAAGGGTAAAAGACATTTTTCAACTCGTGTTACTTCTTGGACACTTTTTGAGAAAAAAAGTTATAAACCATTGTGGAGACCTTAAAAGTGACTAGCCTCAAATCAAAAATAAAAGATGAGGTTGATAAAAAAGAAAATAAAGCTGGCATTTGACTGTCAGCTCATAGAGTGATGAAGTGGTTTCTAACTGAATAATGGGGAAACTCAAGTTTCAGTATGAAGACGTGTGCTCAGCTGCCTAACAGCCAGAGAGCAGCCAGCATTTTTTCACCTCTTTGTTGCTAGATCTTGAAACATATCTTTTCTTTAAGCTTTCCAGGCTTCTCTTTTTTTCCCATTTGTCCTGGGAATGACAGCAAGATGGTATTATAAAATGGGAGAAGGAGAGGGAGGGAGAAAATGAGGGGACAGAATGGAGAGAGGAAACGGTTGTTAGAAAATTTGTCTGCCAGTATCTGTGCTTGTCGAGGTCTTTTTCTTCTAGCTAGAGGGGGAAATACCATTCTCTTTTCCCAAGCAATTATAGGCCCCAAAGATTGAAACTTGGTATATAGCTCTTTAATCTCAGCAGATATTTATGGTTAAACATTAGACTTTTAGGATTCCAGATGTCAGGGTATTAAAATATAAAGGCACAGTGGAGTCTCAGAAAATATTAGAATCTTTGGGATATGTGATGGCAGGGATTTTTATCCTGAGCAGAGGAGGATGAAGCTTCCAGGGACACTTTGTAAGATCCAAAGAGCCCCTTTCTTCCACCTTACTCTTTCCTTCCTCATGACTTGTCTGGGCAGTGAATGGTATCACAAGATTTGATTGCATTTTGACATAATCCACACTGTGAATCGGAAGGATTTTCCTGCGTGATTTGTAAAGGGTGAAGTATTGTAGAGAGGCATTATGATCTATGGAAACAATTTCCTTTTCCTTTCTTCAATCTAAACATCTTATTCCTGTGATGCTCTTGTATCTCAGCCCTACCATTAACAACTAATACTTGTTGAGTATATTTCTGACTCTCTGCTAAGAGTTTTGGATGAATGATCTCATTATTAGGGTAGAATGGACAGGATCTACCCTAAGAGATATTTTTGTTCACTCCATTTTTTCCATGTGGAAGCTGATGTAGAGACATAGGCACCTTGTCCAAGTTGTATGACTACTTAATAGAAGATTCACGGCTGCACCCATGTCTTTAACACTATATAGTACTGTACGTAGTACCCTCCTTCGATGTTTTCTTGATTCTTCCTCTAGATTGTCCAGGGTAAGCTCTCTGAGTTCTGTCAACTTTTCTCACACACAAAGCTCTGTCTACGCAGAACAAAGCAAACTGAAACTGTGTAATTATTCCAGCAATTATCCACCCCAACTAACAATAATAATAGTTACCATTTATCTGGCATATTCCATGTGCCACACATTATGCTAAGTGGCTTATAAACATACCCATTTATCCCTACAACAGCCTTAACATGTAGGGATTATTATCCCTTTCAGCACTGGAAGGAATAGGGGTTTAGAAAAGTTAACTAATTTTTCATGGTCCCGCAGCTAGAATGTGTAGAACCAAGATTTATATCTGTATGTGTCTCACTCCAAAGTCTGGGCTTGTAAACATTTCTAGATAATTGTCATCGTGTGGTCTGAATCATCTGGTGGTACGCTGTACAAAGATATATTTAACTGAATAATTCACTTATTTCTACTTTACATGGTAGGAAATAGATGTTTAGATTTTTAAAAAAACTGTCAATTACTATAACATTTTGGAAAGACAATGTAATAGCAACCATACAGAAACCCTATATATGTGTGTGTGTGTGTGTGTGTGTGTGTGTGTGTGTGTGTGTGTGTATGTATATAGCCATTTTCCGTGAACAGACTAAATGGATTCTGTCACATCCAAGAAAAGCATTTTGCAGCGTTAACCACTGGATGTTGTGTGACAGAAATAGCCTTGAATGGAGAAAAAGCTTTGGTCATGAGACCAAAAGAATATTATTGTAATTTTTCTGTAGCTTTTCCGTTTCCTCCAATTAATTAATGTAGAGCTTTTTTCCAACTTAGATAAATGTTTACTGAGTACTCAGTGATAACAAAGCACTGTGAACTGTTGGAGTAGCCTAGAAGAGACATCAAGGTAGAGAAGAATGGAAGTCATATATGAAAGAGAGAAATCAAGAGTTGTATTTAGAAGCAACAGACACAGGGCTTCCTGTGTGTTGCAATGTAACAGCTCCCTTGTGGGATGCTTTCTGCTCCCACATACAGCTGGGACTCCATCTCTTTATGTCTTTGCTTCATCTAACACTCAATTCCATTACAGCTTATCTCATGCTCTATGGTCATCAATTTACAAGCCTGCCTTCTCTCCAGACTGAGTACCTTGAAGGCAAACATCTTTGAAATTTTAGTACAATCTTTGGAACATAATAGGTGCCCAGCAAATCTTTGCTGAGTAAAGGAATAAATGAATATATAGGTGACTAAGTGAGTTTAAAATTCAAGAGTTGAAGTTTGCTAGGCAACTGTTTTGCAAAATATGTTTTGTAAATTTAATCAATGTATGATTTTTTAAAAATTAATTTATTGGTTATAATTTGAGGCTAATTACTTTACAATATTGTGGTGGTTTTTGCCATATATGATTTGTTTTTGTATTTTTAAAGAGTGCTTCCCTTTCTCTTATCTCAGGAGACTGTGAAAATGTGATGCTTCACCAGATAAACGTTGAAACCTCTGACCATTCCCATTTTGAAGATTCATCATGTGCATTAAAATATTAGAGGTTCTGATAGTCTTGAAATTAAAAAAAAATACGGCTTAACTTTGTGTTATCCAATATTTATCAAACTTTTTGGATACAGACTATGTTTTTACACTACACATGAGTACTTCTTGAAATTCAGTTCAGTTCAGTCACTCAGTTGTGTCTGACTCTTTGCGACCCCATGGACTGCAGCACGCCAGGCCTCCCTGTCCATCACCAACTCCTGGAGTTTACTCAAACTCATGTCCGTTGAGTCGGTGATGCCATCCAACCATCTCATCCTCTGTTGTCCCCTTCTCCTCCTGCCTTCAATCTTTCCCAGCATCAGGGTCTTTTTCTTTTTTTTTTTGGATATTTATAGGAGCTTTATTCAAAACTGCCAAAATGAGGAAGCAGCAAAGATGTCCTTCAGTGGGTGAATAAGGAAATAAACTGGGGTCCATCCAGACAATGGACTCTTATGCAGCAGGAAAAAGAAATGAGCTATCAAGCCACAGAAAGGCAAGGATGAGCCTTAAATGCATATTCCTAAGTGCAAGAAGCCAGTCTGAAGAGGTTACATACTGTGTGATTCCCACTGTATGGCATTCTAGCAAAGTTAAAACAAAGAAAATTGATTAGTAGATTGGTGAGTGCCAGGAGTTTGGGGAGGGAAAGGGGTGAATAGGTGGGTCAGAGAGAACTTTTAGGGCTGTAAGAATAATTCCATAAAGAAGAATATAATAGAATCAGGGTCTTTTTCAACAAGTTAGCTCTTTGCATCAGATGACCAAAGTTGGAGTTTCAGCTTCAACATCAGTCCTTCCAATGAATATTCAGGACTGATTTCCTTTAGGAGGGACTGGTTGGATCTCCTTGCAGGCCAAGGGACTTTAGAGTCTTCTCCAACACCACAGTTCAAAAGCGTCATTTCTTTGGTGCTCCACTTTATAGTCCAACTCTCACATCCATACATGACTACTGGAAAAACCATAGTTTTGACTAGATGAACCTTTGTTGGCAAAGTAATGTCTCTGCTTTTTAATAGGCTGTCTAGATTGGTCATAACTTTTCTTCCAAGGAGCAAGCGTATTTTAATTTCATAGCTTCCATCACCATCTGCAGTGATTTTGGAGCCCCCCCAAAATAAAATCTGTCACTGTTTCCACTGTTTCCCCATCTATTTGCCGTGAAGTGATGGGACCAGATGCCATGATCTTGGTTTCCTGAATGTTGAGTTTTAAGACAACTTTTTCACTCTCCTCTTTCACTTTCATCAAGAGGCTCTATAGTTCTTCACTTTCTGCCACAAGGGTGGTGTCACCTGCATATCTGAGGTTATTGTTATTTCTCCCAGCAATCTTGATTCTAGCTTGTGCTAGATTCTAGCTTGTGCTTCATCCTGTCCAACATTTGTCCTTGAAATCAGTGTATGTCAGAATGCATTTTGGGGAATATTATCTCATATTAATCCATTTGCCTGCAGAAATAACATGCCAGTTGAAAAGAAATGATAAGATTACAGTATTTTGTATTTTGATGGTTTCTGGAAGGTCAATCAATTCTACTTCCTACTTCCCATTCAATGCAAAGATGGCCTCTATTGGTAGCTTTCTCAGAAAGTGGGAATTCATTCTCTTACAAGACTGCCAACTATATTCTGAATAATTTTATTTGTTAGGGTCTTCCTGCTATGATTCCTACCCACCGATCTAGTTTGCTTTCTGGTTACAGAGTATAAGTAGTTCTTTCCATATTGCAGCTTTTTATATATTCAAAGGCAGTTAAACAGTGATCTTATAATAAACAAATATACCTCTTTCAAGCAAAGAAATTCTAAATTTTTCTGTTAGTCAACATATGACAGACTGTTTCAGAATTTTGCTTTCTAAACTGGCTTGTTTTGATGTTCCTTAACTTGTTGATGATTTTTCAAAATGTAGAAACCAGGACTCACCATTGCCTATCCAGAATAGCATTGTCCAATAGAAATAATAATGAAAATGGCAAGAGTAATTTAAATTTTCTAGGGTCCAGGTTAAAATAAAAAAAGGAAAAAGAAACAGGTGAAATTTAATTTAATAATATATTTTATTTAATCCAATAAATTCAGGTATTATTTTGAGGTATAATCAGTGTAAAATTATAGACATATTTGCATTTCTTTTTTCATACTGTCTGTGAAATTTCACATGCATTTTGCAGTTATAACACATCTCAATTCAGAAACTACATTTTCATCAGGAATATTTGATCTGTATCTGCTGCTGCTGCTAAGTCGCTTCAGTCGTGTCCGACTCTGTGCGACCCCATAGACAGAAGCCCACCAGGCTCCCCCGCCCCTGGGATTCTCCAGGCAAGAACACTGGAGTGGGTTGCCATTTCCTTCTCCAATGCATGAAAGTGAAAAGTGAAAAGGAAGTCGTTCAGTCGTGTCTGACTCTTATCGACCCCATGGACTACAGCCTACCAGGCTCTTCCATCCATGGGATTTTCCAGGCAAGAGTACTGGAGTGGGCTGCCATTGCCTTCTCTGGATCTGTATCTAGATTTCATAAACTTCACAACTCAAAAGTAGATGCATGTTCAAGTTGTTCCAAATATACCTAAACATTTTCATAACTAAATTATCAGTTTTACACTTTTAAATTATATTTAATTAAAATTATATACAATTTAAAATTTAGTTCTTCACTTGCACTAGTCATATTACAAGGGCTAAATGTATGTAGATGAGTATTTCTTCCTTTGTTCTGGAGGGACAAGTATTAAAGAAAATTGGTATTTTAAACCTTTGTTCTAGACTTTGTTAAATTTCATTTTTGTAAGTCATTTTTATCAGATACATCTGATGTTTCATCAGATACATATTTGGACTTGAGGATTAGAAACTAACCACAGAATTAGAGACCACCTAATTGGTTCTGAGCATGTAGCTCAAATCAGTAGAAGAGATAAACTTGACTTATGGGGATAATCTGTCATTAGCAGAACCTACTGTATAAAATATCCAGTCTTCTAAACAAATCATCAAGGTTTTCTGAGAGTGGGAATTTTACTACTCAGAATTTTACTATTTCCCAATCCTTTATTGAGCAATCTATTCACATTTCTGTAGAAGGAAATGGCAACCCACTCAAGTATTCTTGCCTGGGAAAACCCATGGACAGAGGAGCCTGGTGGGCTATAGTCCACGGGGTCACAAGAGTTGGACATGATTTAGTGACTAAACCACCACCACCACCATTCACATTTCTATGCTCTGTCATGGGCTTCCTTGATGGTTCAGAGGTAAACAATCAGCCTGCCAATGCAAGAGATGTGGGTTTGATCCCAGGGTTGGGAAAATCCCCTGAAGAAGAAAAAGGAAGCCCAATCCAGTATTGTTGCCTGGGAAATCCTATGGACAGAGCAGCCTGGTGGGCTATGGTACATAGGGTCACAAGAGGTCAGACTCAATTTAGTGACTAAACAACAATGCTCTGTTATATGAGAAGCAGTAACATCAGTGCTCCACAAGAGGGGCTATTTTTGAGTGTAACTAAGTGAAATTTCTTGTTTTTGCCATGATAAGATACTGGCTCTCTCCTTTCTCTTTTTCATTTTCTTGTCTTTTCTTTATTTCACTCTTCCTCCCCTGCTCTCTGGCTTGGATTATTTCTGCCTTGGATTATATCTCTGCTAGGAATTCATGGAATAGTAAACTGTGGTCTTATTCTTAAAATTTTAATAATGGAGGAATCCTTCAGTACTGCTTTTATTCCTGTGGTACAAAAATTACTGAAAGCTTTGGAAGGCAGACGCTCAGAGTTTAGCTGATTTTATGCCTAAGACAGCTGTTGTTAGTGATTTTGATTATTTTGTGTGTGTGTGTGTGTGTGTGCATTTTTAATGGAAGGAAATACTTCCATTAGGCAGTCCCACCAAAAAATAAAGCGATTTTGCCTTGCCAATGTATACTAAATAAGTTCACGACTGAGACCTTCTGATATCGACATTATGAATCTGAAATATTCTTTGATTTAGTTTAAGTTTTTTCTCCATGTATTTGCACACTTGCTAGATGTAAAATCAATGCTATTTTGTGACAAACAGTAATTAAAATATCTTATAAACATATATGGATGGAACAAAATTTTTTAAAAGGTCAAAAATAGATAACAAATGCATTTAAAAACTTAGTTTATAACTAAGATGACATTTTAAATCATGGGAAAATAGAAGTTATTGATGTTGAGGCATTTGGTTAATCACTCAGGGAAAAAAATTAGGAATTCACGTTTTTCCCTTTATAAAAATGAATTTCATATGGATTCAAGGTGAAAAAATATATGGAATCACCAGGAAATATTGGTAAGATTATATATATTCTTAGTTATAGAGATTTTTCTTAGCATGAAATAAAAATCTAGTACACATATATAAATGTCTGATAAATTTGTCTTGTATGAATTTAAAAGTTCTGCAAAGGATATTAAAAACTACACTTAAAAATTAGAAAAAAAATTACAACTCATATAGAAAAGGGCTAATCTTAATATAGAAAAATATTCTTACTAATATTTAAGAAAAAACTATTCAAAATATATTCAAATAATTTTGAACTTCATTTCACAGATAAATACAAATGCCAAAAAACATACAGAAAGCCACACAAAACACAGAAAATGAGAAAGATGAGTTCTTTCTTAATCAGAGCATGGGTTAGGAGGTTTTACATGAGTTGAGCTGCCTGGACTGTGTCTACTTGCTAGATGGGCAACTCCAAGAAAGCTTCTAGTTTCTCTGAGCCTCAGTTTCCTCATTTAGGAAGTAGAAACATTAATAGTATATACCTACATGTTTGGGCTTCTCTAGTGTCTCAGTGGTAAAGACTCTGCCTGCAATGCAGGAGACCCAGGAGACGCATGTTCGATCCCTGGGTTGGGAAGATCCCCTGGAGGAGGGCACGGCAACTCACTCCAGTATTCTTGTCTGGAGAATTCCATGGACAGAGAAACTGGTGGGCTACAGTCCATAGGGTCGCAAACAGTTGGACATGACTGAAGCGACTGAGCACACAGTGAGATGATTATTTTAAGGATTACAGGAGAGCAACTCAACAAAAGTATCCACCACTACTACTAAGACAGTGATGACCATTGCCACTGTATTAACTATTAATATGTTTATTTTCACAGTCATGTTGGCAACTGAAGGTCTATACTTTGACTTCCACAACTCCATTTTTAGGAAATTATCCTAAAATTTTTTGTGAAATGAATAAAAAAGACAGTAAAACATATACAATGAAAAAGAAAAGACTCTCTGTCTTTACCCTCAGCAATCCTGATCTTCAGTGCTGCCCCTTAGAGGGAAGTTGCCGTTTTTAAAAATCATGTATATGTATTACTTATTATTTTAATAAGAATAATGACAGTAAAACAAATGGGAATCCTGAAATATGAGTTGGTTATTATGTAAAGCATGTCAGGAAAAAGGACACAGAAGAAAAGAAATTTTCCTAGACCTAGAAGCCAATCTCTCTACTACAGAATTACGGACTCCCTGTAGGACCCAATTCCAATTTGCTTAACTCCCTCACAGGAAAAATATTAATGAAATTGAATATAAGTTCCTGAAAGTAATTGCCATGGAGAAAGGGAGATGAAGCTGACTTTTTTTTTTCCTGTGGCTGTGGATAATCTCTTCCCTTTTGGGTGATGTTGGTGAGATGCAACTTTCCTTAGGTACAGCCCATGAGGACCCATCCCTACATCTAGGCCATATTCTGTCTTCTTGTTTGAGCACTTTAGAGGCAAAGGAGCAGATCCTGGAGTTATAAAACTCACAATGCCTATAAGCTACTCAGCTGCTCACCTGGCTTGGGATGGACACTAAGTAAGTACTAGTGACCACTGGTTTTTTTGTCCCATTTATTCTGCCTCTGACTGGGCTGATGACTTGAACATTTGAGCATCCAGCTTAACTGGTTCTTTTACCAGTTTTCTGCTGCCATGAGAGATTGTATAAATGTAGTGGAGTGAGTGAAAGTCGCTCAGTCATGTCTGACTCTTTGCAACCTCATGGACTGTAGCCCTCCAGGCTCCTTGGTCCATGGATTTCTCCATGAAAGATACTGAAGTAGGTTGCCATTCCCTCTTCCAGGGGATCTTCCTGACCCAGGAATCAAACCCGGGTCTGCTGCATTGCAGGCAGGTTCTTTACCGTCTGAGCCACCAGGGAAGCCCATTAAATGTAGTGGCTTAAAAGAACACCCATGATTGCCTCATAGTTTTACAAGTCAGAAGTCTGGATACTTGGCTGGTTTATCTGCTTAGAGCCTCTCAAGGCTGAAATTTAGTTATTGACAGGACTGCATTTCTTTCTTGAGTCTTTCTGGATGAATCCACTTCCAATCTGACTCAGGTTCTTGGCCCGATTCAGTTCCCTGTGACTATAGGACAAAGATTTCTATTCCCTTGCTGGTTGTAGGCTGGGAAGGGGGTAGGTGGGGCTCCTGCTTAAAGTTTAGGGCTACCCTCTCTCCCTGACTGTGACCCACTTCACCTGCAAAGCCAGCATCGGTGGCTTGTGTCTGTCTCGTGCTTTGAATTTCTCTTGCCTTCTCTTCTGCACCATCTCTCTGATTCTAGCCAGTGAAAGTTCTTTGCTTTTAAGAATTTATAGGGCTCAATTGAGCCCACACAGATAAACTTCCCATTTCAAGATCCACAGACTTTATCACACAACCAAAGTCCTTTTGCCATATTCACATGTTCAAGAAGAGGGCATGGACATGTGTGGGAGGTTTTTACCCAGCTTGCCATAGTTCTTTGCAAAGCCATAGTTGTTGTTTTAGAAGGTGGAAGAGCAAGAGCTAGTAAGCTGGAATACTGATGCTACCTCTGAAAGATTTCTTTTTTCTCAGAAAAGAAGGAAGACCTGGTTTATCTGATTTCAGAGGTATTATAGAAATATGGAGGACTCCGTGTCCTCTCTTCAGAAAGAACATCAGGTTTTGATGGAAAAATTATCAGTATAACTGTATTTATTTGATATGATTGTGTAACATTATGGTTCTTAAGCTTATTTTTGTCTCAGCTTTGTTAAAATTTGAAGCAAAAAATATTTTACAGGCATACCTCAGAGATACTGCAGCTTTAGTTCTGGATTGCCCAATAAAGTGAATATCACAAAAAGCAGGTCATATGAATGTATTGGTTTCCCAGTACATATAAGAGTTATGCTTACATTATGCTGTAGTCTCTTAAATGTGCAATAACATTTATCTAAAAAAAAGCAATAATACAAATCCCTTCATTAAAAAATACTTAGTGCTAAAAATGCTGAACAGCTTCTGAACCTTCAGTGATTTGTCATCTTTTTGCTGGTAGAGGGATTGAACTATTGTGATAATAACGCATATATGACACAGAGACACAAAGTGAGCAAATGCTGTTAGGAAAATGGCGCTGACAGACCTACTTCATGCAGGGTTGCCACACGGCTTCAATTTGTAAAAATCTCAGTATTTGCAGAGTGTAACAAAATGAGGTGTGCTTGTGTCTTGATATGCATTTGAATATGTATTTTTAAACATTAATTTTATCAAAGTTGCTTTACAATATTCTGTTAGTTTCTACTGTACAACAAAGTGAATCAGCTATATGTATATATATATCCCCTCCTTTTTGGATTTCCTCCTCATTTAGGTCACCGTGGAGCACTGAGTAGAGTTCCCTGTGCTATGCTGTAGGTTCTCAATAGTTATCTATTTCATACATAGTATCAATGGTGTGTGTGTGTGTGTGTATATATATATATATACACACGTGTGTATATATATATATATACACACACATATATACACATATGTCCATCCCGGTCTCCCAGTTCATCACCTCCTTTCCCCCTTGGTAACCAACCATACATTTGTTACATGTGTTTTAACTATGACTTTATTATAAACTGTCATTGATTGATCCTTTTGAACTGTGGTGTTGGAGAAGACTCTTGAGAGTCCCTTGGACTGCAAGGAGATCAAAACAGTCAATCCTGAAAGAAATCAGTCCTGAATATTCATTGGAAGGACTAGTGCTGAAGCTGAAACTCCAGTACTTTGGCCACCTGATGCGAAGAACTGACTCATGGAAAAGACCCTGATGCTGGGAAGACTGAAGGCAGGAGGAGAAGGGGACGACAGAGGATAAGATGGTTGGATGGCATCACTGACTCAATGGACATGAGTTTGAGCAAGCCCCAGGAGTTGGTGATGGACAGGGAAGTCTGGTGTGCTGCAGTCCATGGGGGTCGCAAAGACTGAGCAACTGAACTGAACTGTTGTTGATTATTTACCATGATAGCACTTCAAAATACAGCCTCAGTCACCAAATTACCCCTGAGTTAAGGCAACAGAATGTAGGCATTAGGAACTCCTGACTGTCCAGTGCTTGGTGATGCTTGGTGACACAAATGTAAACTTCTGCAGTAAGGGAAAACAGCTAGTTTTCCCTTGCTCTCTCAGACACATCGATAGCCCACCCAAATAGCTGAGTATGAACCTGCAAAAGCTTAGATGAGGGAGCACTGCATTTTGCAGCAATTAATTTTGCAGAGGAAGCAGTCTGTTTAAAGATGCCTGCAGCACTCACTAAAATGGGGGCTGTTTTTCAAGGCCACCAGAGCTGCAGTGGGCTCAGGCTGGTTCATCAACAAAAAATGCTAGAATATGGCCTCCTGGGTTTTGCAAAAGGAGGGACTGGAGGGGCAATGAATTATGCTCACCTGCTAGAGCTGGGTGAAGTCTGTAATTGTTTAGCCCCCTAGCACTCCCCTGCAAGGGTTAAAATGACAGAGATATTAGTTGGCGATGGCTAAAATTGTTGGTTTGAAGCTCTCGGCAATACGCAGACTGTTATTTACCGGACTTGGTCGATTTACTTCTTAATGCAATAATGACCTGTGAAATGAAACGTGAGCTAGACAATTGTTCCTCATTGTTTCCAGTAAAACAGCCCTTCATACCCCATTAAACCACCATTAATTCCATATGAAAGAGAGTCACGCACAAGTGCAGGATGGTCTCTCTTTCTCGGACATTCCTGCTCCTGTGCTCCAGTTTTATTTTTCTTCTTTTACTTCATATTTCCCCTTTTCTTCCTCTTTCCCTCCATTTCTCCAAATGGAATATGGACATCCTGGAGTCCATGGTGGGAAATTCTTCCAAAGGAGTTACATCTCCTCCCAGAACAGGGGCAAGGTTTCAGTTGCCAAACCTCCACCTGGCTCTGTGTTTGCCTTGGACATGAAAATAGCTACAGAAACAGAAGAGTTTTGAAAAACAAGGAGCAGTTGTTTAGTCTTGTTTAAAAAAAGATCCAGATGCCTGTTCCAGATGGATAGGTGTTCGTCGTCCCACACTGGTTGCCAAGGAACTGCCTCCAGGTAAGCCAGCCATGTGGATGGGTGATACACTTTCTCTGGCCTCAGAAGTGGTCCTTCCCACATCAGGAGACACAGGAAGCCCCTCTCTGTTCCAGGAACCTGAATAGCTTTGAGCTGCTTTCCCTTATCCTGGGACCAATTCTAACTCCCCTGTAACAAAGGCCCCAGCCTGGAAGCACTAAGCCACGTGGCATGATAGCTGCTTCTGGAGCATTTCTTTTCCCTGACTCTTTTGTCCTTATACTGGCACCCGTCTTAATTTTTTTCACTGACACTGTGGAATGCTTTGCTATTCATTTTGCATTTTACTGAAACCAAGCAAGGCCCCTCTGTGTCTCTCATTTATTATTTGTAGGAAGAAGACTGTAGTCTCCTAGACTTTTCTGGAGTTCCAAAGAGCAGACTCAAGCAGTTACTAATTAGGGAAATGAGGGAATGCAGAAACAGAGGAAAAGCAGTCAAGAAACAATCAGTTCAGTTCAGTCACTCAGTTGTGTCCGACTCTTTGCAAGTCCATGAATCGCAACACGCCAGGCCTCCCTGTCCATCACCAACTCCGGAAGTTTACTCAAGCTCAGCGTCCATCGAGTCGGTGATGCCATCCAGCCATCTCATGCTCTGTTGTCCCCTTCTCCTCCTGTCCCCAATCCCTCCCAGCATCAGTCTTTTCCAATGAGTCAACTCTTCGCATGAGGTGGCCAAAGTACTGGAGTTTCAGGTTTAGCATGAGTCCTTCCAGTGCACACCCAGGACTGATCTCATTTAGGATGTACTGGTTGGATCTCCTTGCAGTCCAAGGGACTCTCAAGAGTCTTCTCCAACACCACAGTTCAAAAGCATCAATTCTTCGGCGCTCAGCCTTCTTCACAGTCCAACTCTCACATCCATACATGACCACAGGAAAAACCATAGCCTTGACTAGACGGACCTTTGTTGGCAAAGTAGTATCTCTGCTTTTGAATATGCTATCTAGGTTGGTCATAACTTTCCTTCCAAGGAGTAAGCGTCTTTTAATTTCATGGCTGCAGTCACCATCTGCAGTGATTTTGGAGCCCAAAAAAATAAAGTCTGACACTGTTTCCACTGTTTCCCCATCTATTTCCCATGAAGTGATGGGACCGGATGCCATGATCTTCGTTTCTGAAAGTTGAGCTTTAAGCCAACTTTTTCACTCTCCTCTTTCACCTTCATCAAGAGGCTTTTTAGTTCCTCTTCATTTTCTGCCATAAGGGTGGTGTCATCTGCATATCTGAGGTGATTGATATTTCTCCTGGCAATCTTGATTCCAGCTTGTGCTTCTTCCAACCCAGCATTTCTCATGATGTACTCTGCACAGAAGTTAAATAAGCAGGGTGACAATATACAGCCTTGACGTATTCCTTTTCCTATTTGGAACCAGTCTGTTGTTCCATGTCCAGTTCTAATTGTTGCTTCCTGACCTGCATATAGGTTTCTCAAGAGGCAGGTCAGGTGGTCTGGTATTCCCATCTCTTTCAGAATTTCCCACAGTTTATTGTGATCCACACAGTCAAAGGCTTTGGCATAATCAATAAAGCAGAAATAGATGTTTTTCTGGAAGTCTCTTCTTTTTTTGATGATCCAGCAGATGTTGGCAATTTGATCTCTGGTTCCTCTGCCTTTTCTAAAACCAGCTTGAACATCTGGAAGTTCATGGTTCACATATTGCTGAAGCCTGGCTTGGAGAATTTTGAGCATTACTTTACTAGTGTGTGAGATGAGTACAATTGTGTGGTAGTTTGAGCATTCTTTGGCATTGCCTTTCTTTGGGATTGGAATGAAAACTGAGCTTTTCCAGTCCTGTGGCCACTGCTGAGTTTTCCAAATTTGCTGGCATATTGAGTGCAGCACTTTCACAGCATCATCTTTCAGGATTTGAAATAGCTCAACTGGAATTCCATCACCTCCATTAGCTTTGTTCGTAGTGATGCTTTCTAAGGCCCACTTGACTTCACATTCCAGGATGGGAGAAGTGTGCTGCTGCTGCTGCTAAGTCACTGCAGTCATGTCCAACTCTGTGTGACCCCATGGATGGCAGCCCACCAGGCTCCCCCGTCCCTGGGATTCTCCAGGCTAGAACACTGGAGTGGGTTGCCATTTCCTTCTCCAATTCATGAAAGTGAAAAGTGAAAGTGAAGTCGCTCAGTTGTGTCTGACCCTCAGTGACCCCATGGACTACAGCCTACCAGGCTCCTCTGTCTATGGGTTTTTCCAAGCAGGAGTACTGGAGTGGGGTGCCATTGCCTTCTCTGTGGGAGAAGTGTAGACTACCCCAAAATATGCCTTAATGACATATTGATTATTTCAAATTAAAATTTATTCAAGTACCAGTTGAATCTAGAGGGACACTCTGACCCTCCTCTTGGTCTCTTTGAAAGGAGAAAATAAATCTCTCATGTGAAAGTTGCTTTTCTTGCATCTGGGGGTAGAAGGGACACCATTATCACTAGGGGCAGGGAATTTAGGGCCAAGAAGCTTGTATAAATAAACCTTGTTACTTCTTTCCTAATTTATTGCCCAAGCTTTGCTTAAATTTCTTAGTAATTGAGCATCCAAACCTAAGTTCCTTTGCTCTGGCAATTCCTCCCAAATTTATTGTTTTCATGTCTAAAAAGTATAAAAATGTCTGCTCTGGCCATTTCTTAGGCCCCATTTCTGTGAGACCTCTGTGCTCATAGATTAAATTTTGTTCCTTTTTCAGCTGTTAATATGACTTGTATCAATTTTTTTTTATTAGTCTGGCTAAAATAATTCAAGAGAAGTCAAGGGAAATTTCCCCATCCCCAACAGAGTCCATCAGACAGATACAAGATATATATATTTCCATCCAGAAAGTCCAGATTTGGCAATGAAGGTATTTTGTTTCCCCCTTCTCCTCTTGAGAGGAAGGGAAAAAAAGGGGAAAGATATTCTGAATCACCTAAATCACTCTTGATCACACACACACACTCAAAACAAAATCAAAATAACACCTATCAATTTTTTATATCCTTTCTACTTTTCAGTTCTGATTTTGGAGGTGTGTTTATCATTTGAAATTCTTAACAGTTGGTTTTTCTACCTGTCTTAAAGTGGTTCCACTTGTACATGAATTGTTCTTGAAGAGTCCATTGTTTTATAAGTAGCAACTCTGGCACTGGTTTGTATGATCAGATCAGATCAGATCAGATCAGTCGCTCGGTCGTTTGTATGATACTACCTGGTAATTGGACTTTCCGTGTGGCGCTAATGGTAAAGAACCCACCTGACATGAGAGGTAGGTAGGAGACATGAGACTCAGGTTCGATCCCTGGGTTCAGAAGATCCCCTGGAGGAGGGCCTGGCAACCCACTCCAGTATTCTGGCCTGGAGAATCCCATGGACAGAGGAGCCTGGCAGGCTATAGTGCATGAGGTTCCAAAGAGTCAGACACGACTGAAACGACTTAGCATGCACATACACACTTGGTAATTAGAAAGGCTAGTATATTCCTCATATTTCCCCCTCCACACAGGGTCATGTGTGCTGGGAATTAATAGCGTAGGAGACTGGGCACAAACAAAGATTGTCTCCCTATAGGACAAAGAGAAAGGCTATTTACTTATTTAAATTTTTATTTTTTAATTGATTAATTCATTATTTTTGGCCACACTATTTAGACCTTCCCTATGAATTCACTTTTTTTTTAATTGAAGTATAGTTGATTTGTAATGTGTTAGCTTCAGGTGTATCGCAAAATGATTCAGTTATATACATACATATATATATTTTGGAGGCTTCCTTGGTGACTCAGACAGTGAAGTATCTGCTTGCAATGCAGGAGACTCAGGTTCAATCCCTGGGTTGGGAAGATCCCCTGAAGGAGGAGATGGTAATGCACTCTAGTACTCTTGCCTGGAGAATTCCACGGTCAGAGGAGCCTGGTGGGCTATAGTCCACGGGGTCGCAAAGAGTCAGACATGACTAAGCGACTAACACCTTTCACTTTTGTATGTATTTTATGCCTTTGGAAACTCTAAGTTTGTTCCTGATGTCTGTGAATCTGTTTCTGTTTTGTAAATAAGCTTATTTGTATCTTTTTTTATTCCACGTATAAGTGATATCATGTGATATATGCCTTTGTTTACCTTTCTTCACTTAATAAGATAATCTCTAGGTCCATCCATGTTGTGAACTCACTTTTTTAAATTAATTTATTAAACTTTTTATTTTGTAGTGGGATATAGCTGATTAATGCTATTCTGATAGTTTCAGGTGAACATGGAAGGGACTCAACCATGTGTATACATGTATCCATTCTCCCCCAAACTCCCCTCCTGTTCAGGCTGCCACACAACATTGAGCAGAGTTCCTTGTGCTATACAGTAGGTCCTTGTTGGTCATTCATTTTAAATATAGCAGTGTCTACATGTCCGTCCCAAACTCCCTAACTATCCCTTCCCCCCACTCTTCCCTCCAGCAATCATAAGTTCAGTGAACTCACTCTTGAATCTGCTGTACAATGGAGCTCATCACCTCATTCTTTCCTGGAAAACATATCTGGCATTTTACTGTTTACAGCTAAAATTACAGAGCTCCCAGGAACAAAGTGACTACAATCATATAGCCTATCAGACCAAACTCTCATTCCTTTTCAAGCCAGTATTTTGTCCCCTGTATTACAATTCCTTTTAATAAAAAGTTAATTACAAAATAAATCAGCAATTAGTGAAGTAAATAAGTGATTCATGGCTCATTTAAAATAAACTTCATTTTTTTTAAAGAAAAAAATAATAGAGGGTAACCCTTTATTGTTCAGAGTAGACTTATTCCTATGGTTACTGCATCTTTCAAGAGTTTACTGAGGTCCTACGTGTCCTTCAACGGGATGCCCTCTTCACTCCAGGAGGAAGTGAAGTCTTCTTCCTCAGACTGCCTTGGAATTTACTAGAATGTTGTTCTTCAAGTTACATTTTGCTTAGCATGATTAACTGTATTAGCATGTGGTAGTGACTTCTTTCTCTGATTTGATCATAACTTTCCTAAGGGAAGGACAGATTTATTATGCTATTTTTAGTTTAGTTTAACCAATATGTATTGATTTTCCATTACAATTTAATAACAGTTACTACTATTACAATAGTTTCCCTTTACTGGGTGCCTCTTACATGCAAGACATTGTGTGGCATGTGTGACCCCTTTGGGCCCCTCCCTGACTCCAGTTGCATTCCTTTCCCTTCCTCCTCTTGGAGAAACTACCTTGAATTTGGTGTTTCTCATACCTGTGTACTTCTTCATATTCTTTCTTTATTAATTTGGTTGGAAAAATGAATAAGTAAACTTTTACCCGCATAGGGGTATACCAGCTTCAGTGACATTCATCACTTGTTCTTTGTTCAGATGTCTCTCTGCCTTAGGTGATGCATTTCTCCTCCTGTCCTGCCAAGGGATTGGAATCCACTGTATTAGTATTGTTGAGAAAATGACAAGAAGATGCAAAATGCAGAGTGAGGTTGTGTTCGAAGAAAACACAGCCAAGTTTCCATTTTCTTGAGGGAGATGGGACACCTCTGCTGCTGCTGCTAAGTCGCTTCAGTTGTGTCCGACTCTGTGCGACCCCATAGATGGCAGCCCACCAGGCTCTGCCATCCCTGGGACTCTCCAAGCAAGAACACTGGAGTGGGTTGCCATTTCCTTCTCCAATGCATGAAAGTGAAAAGTGAAAGTGAAGTCGCTCAGTCGTGTCCGACTCTTAGCGACCTCATGGACTGCAGCCTACCAGGCTCCTCCATCCATGGGATTTTCCAGTCAAGAGTACTGGAGTGGGGTGCCATTGCTGTCTGTCCTTTTCTTCACCAGAGCAGGTGTTTCTCAAAATTCTGCTAATAGAATAGCCTTCAGTTGTAGCTCTCAGTGTCCTGGGTATCTGGGAGAACTCCATGATGGGTAAATCAAAATTGTGAAGGTCTGTGAAAGTGGTTTAGTTCCAAATTCCTGCTATCTCTATATGCTAGTAAGAATTGGTTTTAGAATTTTTCTCGCCTTTCAGGAAAAAGCAAGGGGAAGGAGCTTGTGTACACTTGGCCTTCTCACTTACTAGCTCTGTGACCTTGGAGAGGTCACTGATGTTCCCTTAGCCTATTTCCTCATCTGTAATATATGTACAGCAATACCTGTTCTGCCTAATTTTCAGAGTTCCTTTTATAAAGAGATGAGATAACTCATGTTGCTTGTAAACTATAAAACACCATGAATATAAAGGGAAATAATTTTGTGTCTCATCATGGGGGGAAAATGACAAAGATGCTTATTCTGCCTGAGTAGACAGTATTTAGACTTGAAGCTCAAACATGAAAACCCTAGTTAGTTATTTCTATTTTATCTAAGATTTTAGCATCATGAAAAATGGTCTTGTTTTCATTTGCCTTAATGTATCCCTAGTCCTGAACACAGTTGTCAAAATCTATCTACTTACTGATCATATAAAAAACTGGTAAATATGAATCTTCTCTTGATCCATGGCTTCAAGAGAAGTTCCAAGGCCTGAGAACAAAACAAGAGTTGAGAAAACCTTCACCTTCTAAGACGCTTCCCTGGTGGGTCAGATGATAGAGAATCTGCCTGCAATGTAGGAGACCCAGATTCAATCCCTGGGTTGGAAAGAACCCCTGGAGAAGGGAATGGCAACCCTCTCCAGTATTCTTGCCTGGAGGATTCCATGGACAAAGGAGCCTGGCAGGCTATAGTTCTTGGCATCACAAATTCAATGACTAACACTTTTACTTCACCTTCTAAAGTGAGGCTCCAGAGTTCCATTGCTGTCAGTGACAAAAATTTTCTGTATCTGTGCTATCTAACATGGTCTCTACTAGCACATGTGTGTACTGAGCACTTGAAAGTGACTAGTGAGCTTTCCATTCAGTGAAAGAAACTGAATTTTACTTTATTTTATTGTGATTAATTAAAATCTAAACGTACATAGCTACTTGTGGTGAGTGGATACTGTGATGGACAGCGCAGGCTTAGACAATCTATGTTGTTATAAAGGAAGTGGCTAGAACCTAGGGTAACCTCTCTCTATGCCTTCAGGTATAAGGGAAGAGGAGAAAGGACACTTTTTGTAGGATTATACTGTAATTAACTTTCAATATTCTGTGAACTGTCCATCTCTGCTCACAGGGGCAGAGCATACTGCTTACCTTCTTATCCTCTCAAAGGAGTATTTTTTTCAGAAAAAAATATTTATTTTGTTTCTACTTCTCCCCACCTCAATTAGTATTCTTTTATTGCTTCTTTTCTGTGCTTAAACTTTGAAAATTTTCAAATATATGAGAAAGTATAAGGATAAGATTGTAAAACCTCTATGTATCCATCACTCAGTTTCTTCAGTTATCAACTCATGTTTAACTTTGTTTTGTCTCACTATCCACTCACTCCTACCCCGTCAAGATTATTTTAATGTTATGTATTTCAATATGTACCTTTATAAGATAAGGACTCAAAAACACAGAGGGACTTGGGTTTTAAGCTACCACTAGAAATTTACAGGCAGAGCCTGCTATCAGACACCCTGAAAAAGAGTCTGTAGGTGAGAGATGGGCTAAGTGACTTGTACTAAAGAAGGTTTCACTTCCCAGCTTGCTGAGCAAAGATCCCAGGCCCACAGTATTACAAGTGTGTGCTTATTAGTGGAGCGTATCACGTACCATTTTAACAGAGACTCACCCAAGAGGTGTGAGGTGACCTCAAGTGAGGGGTGAACACTGGGCATCAGGGGCTATCAGAAAAGTTGTAAGTAGCCATTTAGAAGCAGGCATCTCCATGCCAGACAGGCAACTGCAGATCCTGAGTGCAAATCTCTATGGGACCCACAGAAGAGCCTGACTCAAAAATGAGTCAGTTTTAAACATTTTCAATACTCAGAGGGTATCAATGCTAAGTTAGCTAGATGATAAATGTTAAACTCAACATTCAAAAAGCTAAGATCATGGCATCTGGTCCTGTCACTTCCTGGCTAACAGATGAGGAAAAAGTGGAAACAGTGACAGATTTTATTTTCTTAGGCTCCAAAATCACTGTGGCTGCTGTAAAATTAAGACGCTTTGACAAACCTAGACAGCATATTAAAAAGCAGAGACATCATTTTGCTGACAAACATCCATAATCAAAGCTGTGGTTTTTCCAGTCGTCATGTATGGATGTGAGAGTTAGACCATAAAGAAGGCTGAGTGCCAAAGAATTGACGCTTTCGAATTGTGGTGCTGGAGAAGACTCTTGATACTTCCTTGGACAGCAAAGAGGTCAAACCAGTCAATCCCAAAGAAAATAAACCCTGAATATTCATTGGAAGGACTGATGCTGAAGCTAAAGCTCCAATACTTTGGCTCTCTGATGCAAAGAGCTGACTCATTGGAAGACTCTGCTGCTGGGAAAGATTGAAGGCATGGGGAGAAGGGGATGACAGAGGATAAGATGGTTGGATGGCATCACTGACTCAATGGACGTGAGTTTGAGCAAACTCTGGGAGATTGTAGAGGACAGGGAAGCCTGGCGGTTCATGGATTCACAAAGAGTTGGACACGACTTAGCGACTGAACAACAACATATGTTCTTAGTTCTGAGAAACCTCTTCTGTTCTATATAGCTCCTCTCTCTCTCAACTCCAGGCACCAAGCTCAATCCTGGAAAACTGAGACTTCATAGTTAGTGGAGGAAGGGGGATCAAAGCAGAAAAATAATGCGAAGCCAATCATATTCTTCTCCAACATAGATTTCTCAGCTCGAAACGGACTCAAATTGAAGGAAGGAAAAAGGTTTCAAAAGGATTTGAGATTGCATTGGACTGGACAGGAATGTTTCATATATGAGAGTAATCAGAAAAGCTATGTCATCTACCTGGAGTTTCCTCCAGGATCTGAGAAAAAATTATTTGACAGCATGAGTTTAACTGGGAATGGGTTAGGAAGACTAAATTTCCTCTCTTGCACCTGCTGAGTCCAGCTCACTTGGTAAACAGATTACAGTCATAAGGATAATTGTACATTATTAATGATACATTGATAATGATGGTGATGAATAGCTAACATTTATCAAGTATTTGCAACCTGCTAGGTACTCCTCTAAGCATTTTATCTGTTTTAACCCCTCAGCTGGAGATTCATATGGAGTTGATTCCTCCCTAGGAGAGGGAGCTCTGATAACTGGATTGTAAGACTTTCTATGTCTCACTGGAAGATAAAATCACATATGCTGAAAAATCATTATCACCTAATAGTTACTGAACACACTTAACAAGCATTTCACATGCATTATTTCATTTACCACTTTAACAGCACTATGAAATAATTGCTCATTTCATCCATTTTATACATAAGTAAATTGAGGTTCAGAGGAATGAAGTCAATTTACCTTCTGACAGGTCTAGGCTGAGAATCTAGTGATGTAAAGCCTCAGTGTCTTGCTTTTTACCATTACCCTACATCTGAAGCCAGGACTACTGCTCACCTATTTTCTCTTCTTAAAAACGAGTACATCTATTATAAGGAGCAAGAAATTGTCCTGTTCAAGCAAAATTAAAAGTTGGTCAATTTGAACATTGTAAAACACTTTGGGTACTAATTAGTAATACAATTAGTTCCTCCCCTTGTCCCAAACAGTCAACTTTAGCATGGAAAAACAAGAATACAGAAAATGGCTCAAATGAACTGTCAGCCTGTATTCCAGCAAATATAGGAAAAACAAGAGCCAGGGCCAACTGTTCATTTCTGACCCCCTAGAGTCCTCCTGATCCTCGCAAATCTTCTTCCTCTCCACTTTATTTCATTGTTGTTCTTAAAATGAATTCCAAAACCCAAGAGAGGGATAAGGCTCTTACCAAGAAGAGAAAGAAAAAGCTATGCTGTTACGGTTCACTGTATTCTGAACTCTTGAAATTTGGGGCCTATTTATACTTCAAGACAAACAGAGATCATGTTAACAATAGCAGATGTTGCGAGGGGAGGATAGAGTTTATTACAGGCAGACCTATGTGGGGTCAGAAGCAATAGGCTCTTCCTGGGGAGGAAGTCGGATGGGCAGCTGCAAGGCTAGAAAGGGCTCATGATTGTATTACAGTCCAGACTTAGAGCACGGTGTGTTGCCCAGGTCTGTGGTTGGATACACATGCAGCTTCGCTACCCCTCACTCAATTTTCTTGTTGGTCTCAGGCGTTACTTCCAAAACTGTGTAGGTGGCTCAGATGCAAGGAAAACCTCTAACTGTTTTGAAGGGGCTAGGAGACAACTCATATTTGCAAATATGATTGGAAGCATTTATCTTTCGTTCCCCTTCTACATCTTCTAAATATTAGCATTTAATAAAATACACATTTCTTTCATTTATTTTGAACTGCCTCCAAAGCCAGCAAATACCAGAACCTCAAATATTATGATAGGATAGGTTCTTTATTGGTTTGTTTTCTTTTCATTCTTTCTGTTTTTACTGTGTGATTCTTTTTCATTATAAATCCTTATGTTTCCAACTCAAGGAGCCTGACTAATCAGAAGGGCTTCCAGCAGAGGTAGACAAATATTCTCAGTGTAGTCCTGAGACCCTGCAGATGCAGATAGCTCTGCTATTCACAGGAAATGAAGAAGGCAGGTCCATCAGAGACAGAGGATTTCCTCTTCAGATAAAGTATGTTAGCTGTTGCATATTAGTGATATAAAGCTCTGGAGGAGAGAGGCAAGATGGTCTAATGATGGGGGAAATGGCCTCCTCTTATCCTGGATGCTGTTGAAAGCAGAACCAGAGACAAAGTTCACACATAGGTTATTTATTTGGGAAATGATCCAGGAACAGAAGCAGGGGATAGAAAGAGTGAAACAAAGGAGGGAAAGCAACTCAAGATATTACAGGAGATGCTTGATCCTCAAGGACTTGTGAAGACCCTTTTGAATCATTCTCCATTCTCCCCATGGACAAAAGGAAAAGATACCTGTTCATGTCTCCGATTGGTCAAAACCCTAATCCTCACACTTCCTGGTTGCATGTGTATGAATGCTAAGTGGTTCATCTCATGGGCAGCATCAGAGAGGCCCAGAGCAGAAGGTAAAACACAGTCAGTTTTCTTTTGCATGGAAATGAGACTCACATCAGTGGCTGGAATAAGAGATAATTTGATGTGGTACACACGAATATGCAACACAGAATTGATTATTATAGGATGGTTGTTGTTCATAGTCAACTGAAATATATGAGATGGTGTTTGAAGTTGTCCTTGACAGGGATGGGTAAGAACACTCCATTGAAAGTAAAAAAGTAGGCCTTTCTTGGGACTGCAGTAACAGATTAAAAGTGTTTTTTTTCCAGTTGTTTCAGTGCACATAAGAACATGAATAGATTGGGCATACATACATTGCGGATAACCTGCCTTCAGTATATGAGAGAATAATATTGTTTCTGTGGATCTACAATTCTGAAAACAAGAGCTAGGCATGGGGAGAGCAGCAGGTGCAACAGACACAAACATCAGTTAGTTGTTTGAGTTGTTGAAGAAACACAAGAGAGGAATGTGTAGGGGAGGAAAATCGTTTACCCATCTGAGGTTCATTGGCTGGAGTCCTACAACACAGACCCACAAAAGACAGATTAACAAGAGAAAAGCAAACATAAGTTCATTAATGTGGACATTGTGCATACACATGGGATAACTTGATGATGAGTAACTCAAAAGAGTGGTTAGAACTTGAGCTTAGACCTTGAACATCTTAGCAAAGAACAGTAATTGCAAAGAAAAGTGACAAGACAAAAGAAAGGGACTTTGAACTTCCAGAGGAGCTAAATTGTGGGGAGGCCAATATGGGCTTCCCTGGTGGCTCAGAGGTTACAGTGTCTGCCTGCAATGTGGGAGACCTGGGTTCAATCCCTGGGTCGGGAAGGAAGGAAATGGCAACCCACTCCAGTATTCTTGCCTGGGGAATCCCATGGACAGAGGAGCTTGGGATCCTCTGGGATCATGGACCCCAGTCCATGGGTTCGCAAAGAGTCGGACACAACTGACTGGCTTCACTTTCACTTTCAAATTTATGGAGACACTAATCATAGATCAGGGTTACGTGGTAATGTTTGTGGTGTGGACTTTTCTGGTACCATCTCTAGGCCGATAAGGTCTAGAGTCTCAAATGACTAACTTCAGTCCTTCCTGGTAGAGAGAGGGAGGGGAGACACTATTACAGAAGGCAGAGATCTTTTCCTGTATCTGCTATTTCTAAATTGTCTTCAGCTCAAAATAATCAATATGAAAACTGGTGGGGGTGGTTTGGGGGAGAGGAAGGGGAAGGCATATACTGCTACCCTTCAAAAGTTACCTAGAACCACTGTAAAACTTAGGTTTACCCACATCCTTATTTTACTTCTGTGATTATAATTAGGGGAAATTACAGTGAATTCCTGTGTGTTTGACTGTGGGCATTTAACATTATAAGTGCCATGCATATCACCTAATAGATTTAATTTTTATCTAAATTTATATTAAGATTAATAAGTTGACATTTTATCCTTGGAAATTGACAAGCTGTGTATGATGCTTCTCTCTATGTAGGCCACAAAGGATAATTTCAGCTCAACAGCACCAGTGATTAAACAGTTTTTCTGCCCATTACACAGCACATGTAATTTTCAGTTATTACTGCTGATTGAATTCAGGGCCAACTCAGGCAGAACGGTGAGGTAGGCACCGATTTTCATTGGTGTTTGCCTTCTCACTTCCCTTTTCTCCTTCAAGCATCTATCCTGGCCTTATTTCCAGTTGGGTATTTTCACTTTAATAGAAAATTGCTGCTAGTAAAAAGCCTTTAAGGTCCAACTAAATGAATCTTTCCCGGTGGACTTTTAGATGGAAATGGGGCCGTATGAGAGAGACATTTTCTGGAGAAGGGTAGCCATCAATCTGTGCAATGGGTGTTGCACATCTATCATGTTGGATTGTGAGAAGCAAGTCTGAGACAAAGTCTCTACTTGTGTCTTCAAAGTGTTCTTGAGGCCTTTGACCCTGTATCCCTCTGTGGCTCCATCTGTGTCCGCTTCATCTCTTCATAGTCAAACTTCTTGAAGGAAAAGTGCCCTGACTGACTCTTCCTTACGTTGTATTCAGTCTCTCCCACTGCACCATGGCTTGTTTCCTCTTTACTTCACTTAAATTGCACTGGCCAACATCAGTGATTGCAAAATACTGGGGGTTTTCTCCTTATCTATATAGTCTCTGCAGAATTTGACTGAGTCTGCTCCCTGATTCTTCAAGGAATCCAATGCCTTGGTTTCCAAGGCAACGTGCTTTCTTGGTTCTCCAACTTCTCAGTAGCAGAGTACTGAAAGGGGTCGGGGCCAGGGTGTAAATGTAAGGTCCAGCAGTATCCCCATTCTTGGATACACATAATGTATTTCCTTAATTCTTGTAATGAATATTCAAGCCCCTTTCTGACCTTCCTGCTGGTCTGAGTCTTTTCAAAAAAAAAATGTTTGGAATTTCCACTGCCCCAGCCATTGCCTCCTTCTCATATTCTCCATCTGAGTCCTCTTCTCCTCATTCCACCAAAGTTAGTGATCTTTAAAGTTTTGCCATTAACCATCTTCTTTTCTTCTTTTTTCCTCTCTTTATCTTATTAATGCCCTGGCCTTCAACTCTTAGGTCCCAAATCTTGACCCTTATTTCAGATTCACCCCTAACTTCCACATTGGCATACCCAACTATCTGTTAGACATCTCCATTCTACCTATGTTAGAATGCCTTATCTTCAGCCCTCCATCTCTTTTAAGTCTCCCAAATTAGTAGTCTCGTCACGCTTGCTGCTTCACCCTCTCAGCCCCTTCTTTCATGCAGTCACAATGACTTGCCAAATACATTAAAGTTGATAAATTCATCCTCTTTTCCATTTTACCCCTACTGCCTTGGTGTGAGCCTTTATCTGAGCTATAGCAGTGAATACTGTTCTCTCTCTCCCTACTCTTGGTTATTGATGTTCAGTCGCTAAGTCATTCCCAAGTCTTTGCGACCCCATGGACTATAGCCCACCAGGCTCTTCTATCCATGGGGTTCTCCAGGCAAGAATACTAGATTGCGTTGCCATTTCCTTCTCCAGGGGATCTTCCTGACTCAGGGATTGAACCTGTGTCTCCTGCATTTTTCCTACTCTAAACCTCTATAATTCTATTAATGCAGTCTACTCACGGAAGACATGCTCCTTCTAAAATGCAAATCTGATCACATAAACATCAGCATAAAGCTTTTAACTGGTCTCCCTTTATTTTAGAAAATAAAATCTCAATTCATTAGCACAATATCTGATAGGCTTTGTGATAGGACCTCCCCTTACAAGGCCAGTCCTCCTTTTAGGCCACTGCATCCCTCCACAGTATAATTAAACATTCCATGTTGCTTGAACCCTCTGTACCTTTGGACAGTATGTTCTTCTCAATAAGTCTCTTAATTTCATCAGTGAAATGAAGGGACTGTGGATACACTCCCTTTTTACAGGTATTGATTGATGGATGTGAATGTTAAGGAAGGACAAAGAAGGCAGAAGATGTATCATGTCTTATCTGGTTCCTACTGCCTCTCATTAGTATTAGCAGGACTGACAGAACTTTCTGAGGTAGAAAGACCTTCTTGGAAATGTGCTAGGAACTTTTCAAGCTATGATCATTACAGCAGAGATATGAATAGCCTGTGTCCCTCAGAAACAGCAGAGCATCTTCTAAACCTTTGCATTTGTGTTTCTAGCCAGATAAGCTTTCAGGGAATTAAAACCAAAAGTGGACCTTTTGGTGTAATGCAGGGAGATGCCAAAGTCATCATCGAATTGATATCTGAAGACAAAAAGTTATGAACCTTTTAGTGCTTCATTCACCAGCCAGGTTGCCACATTTTAGGTCATGGTTCACCACCAGCCTCCTCAGGAGAGAGGAGAAATAAGAATTTGGTTTCCTTATGAATTTATAAAATATGTGAATAGTTTGGGTGTTTACTGTTGCATTAGTTTGAAAGGTAAAAAATAATATTAGCGTTTTCTCCCTTCTTTCTTCTACCTTGGATTTGTATTGAATAATCTGGAGTTTTCTTGTTTGTTGTAAATTCTCATTTTAATTCTTGAGATGGCTAGGGAACAATTCTCCATGAACTGGAGCTTTCAAATAAACAGAACCTTAAGTGTCAGAATAAAAAAAAGTTATTGTAACAGATGTAGTAAAAACATAAATAAAATACTTGATTGTGTCCTCATTGTCCCTTTCAATCCAGGCAAATTACCTGGAATGCCTGTTTATAAAGCTATACAGTGAAAATAGACCAGAATGGTCATTCAGAAGGGACACAGGGATTCTTCATTAAATATTATAAAAATCCTTTTTGCTAATATTTCAAGAAGAGAAATATACATTTTTAGAGAAACTTTCAACAGCATTTTCCTAAGTCCTCCCTCTGTGTTTATGTAGCACTTTAAACAAATGTTTATGTAGCACTATTATATGTGTGTGTGTATATATATATATATACACACTTTTATTGCAGGCATGATACATGCCATTATTGTACTTTGTCCATTTGTCTTTCTGCTCTTTAATTTTAGTGCTTTGAGGGCAGGAGACCATTTTTCTTTGCATCCTCATCACCTACCAAAAACTCAGGAGAATTTTAGTAAATAATATTTAATTGAAGGCAACTCCAAACGAAAAACGGATTTCTGAGAATTCCAAGTCCCAGAGAAAGTTTGGTACATTCCCTGTCATTTATTGAGGTCTTAGAAGATAAAATTTATGGCAATAACTTCTGTTAATTACATTGTCCAAGGTAAGGTAAATCAGATACAAGTTTTGAATTTCATCCATAAGTTTGTGGACATTTATTTTTTCTCTTATTAAACAGGTATGTATATAATATCTTCAACTTTGCCAAAAATGTCAAGTCTTTACAAGAAAGGTTTGCTGCCCACTGTTCTATAAAATACTTTATATAAGTTTAAGGAATCATTAGTTTATAAAAATTTCTCTAATGCAACTTTTTAACACTAGCCTGAATATTAAAATTGTGAGTTCTAATTCTCACCTATAGCTATGCCTGACCTTCTTGTGTACCTTACTTGACTGGGCATAGGGCTGAATGCAGAATGGATTTTTAGTAAAAAGTGGTTAATTGATTTAGGTGTATGATCAGAAATAAATGCTAGACTCTTCAGACAGACTTAACTCTCTGCTATACATTAGCTAGAAGCTGGGGAAATCTGTCAAGAACTTGAGGTCATAATTCACACAGCTTAAGAGATGGCTCCAAATTAATATATCAGGCCAATAGGCTGATTGTTAATTATAATTTAATATTTTCAAACTGCAGCATTATTTCGAACTGCAGTGACACCAACCATAAAAATATTTTAAAAGATCTCAAAAGTAGGTAACCACACAAAAAAGGAATTATATAGAGTGAAATTAAAATCCACAGTTAATGTCTTGGTTAGTTAAGTATTTTAGTGAAAATTTTCTTTTTCTCTTTTGGTTACTGGGAAGTCCTTCCTAATTTCACTTATTAAAAGGGTACATTTTCAGCTGCCTTGATGAGGCGGGTTGCATTGTAAATCCTGCCTAAATGTAGTTGAAATAAACCAGTCAAGAGTTTAACCTCTGTTTGACAAACTAATTGGCTAGGGGTTTAAAACCATCAGTTATGTAGTAAAACTGTATGCCCTCAATTAGGGTGAACTGATTATGTTCTCTTGGCTTCATGTCTGAGGAATCTTGTTAGCAGTTGAACTCTCTTTGTGACTTGCTCAACTCTGAGAAAATGACTCAGCCTTTTGTATAAGCATGAGGTTTTCAATTCCCTGCAAATTTCACAGGGCTTTCAGGTAATGGGCTGCATTTTACCGAAGGGAGTGATGTCAAGTGCACATGGAAAGAATGGTTCTGGCATATTATTCTTTCCTTAGTGAATCACAAATGAGCTCTTCATGTCTGATTTCTTCTCTGGACAACCCAGCTAAGGGGGTGGGATGTGCAGCGATATAGGAGTCCTTCGTGGGCTACTGTCTTCCCCTGAAAAACTCCAGATATAATCCAGAGTCAGTGATTCAGAGGGCTTAGAGAATAAGAATTTAGAGATTTAGAATAGAGAATTAGAGAATAAGGACTTAGAGAATAAGAATATGATCCTTATTAATGACATGAAAACTGGGAATCTGGACAAGACAGAATTCAGAGAAAGAAGGAAGGATATGGGGCCTGGAGACATCCTTCAGCTAGAGAGGAGAATTGAGTTTTAGCTATTGATGACACCCAGATGCTCCCTCCATTTATCAAAAGAGGCTTGATATTTTAAAGTGCCATGCATTGTTTTTTGTTTGCATTCTAGATCTGCTTTTTCCAGAAACTTGAAACTGGAGGTCTTTGTTCAGTCATCACAATTCATTTTATATTTTAGGTTCTAGTTTGTACTATGTCAGAACCCTTGGGGATTTTATTTGTTATGAAATCAAAATTAAAGCATATTTGACATTTTCTATTTGTGCTTCCTATGAGTGAGTACCTGGCAGTGATCAAGCTAAGGTCAATTTATAAAACATCCCCAGCTAATACACCCTATGCATATCTTTAAATTGAATAATTACTCAGGCAATTGATTACTAATTTTGTGTGTATGTATACATAAACACCTCATGAGTACAGAAGCCCAATCTGTTCTATTCATGATTACTCCTAGGATAATAATTCTCACTGAATATTTGTTTGTTGATCTAATGAGTGTGGTTCTGATTCTTGTAACAGCATGGTGCACATTTTTATAGTTGTTGTAGATACAAAAAGAATTAAATAAGTAGCTCAGAGCTATTGCAGCTCCCCTGACCAATGTTACAATACAATTTTGGAGGCTCTTATAGTATTGAATAAAACATTGTATTATGGCTTCAAATGTTTGATATCTGAATACTTTGTACAAAACACTTTATTGGAAAATAATGCTATTTCTCAATTGGAGTGCTAAAATGTATTATAACAGTTGATAAAGATATTTTTAAAGGAAGTCACTCTAGAATTCTTAAAACTGTCAACCAATGATATCAAGTGTTAGAATGAGGAGCAACTGGAACTCTCATACATTGCTTGTAGGAGTACAAAATTATATAGATACTCTGAAAATAGCTTGGAAGTTTCTTACAAAATTGTATATATGTACTTAACATGTGCGTGTGTGCATGCTATGTCACTTCAGTCATGTCCAACTCTTTGCGACCCTAAGAACTGTAGCATGCCAGTCTCCTCTGTTCATGGGATTCTCCAGGTAAGAATACTAGAGTGGGTTTCCATGCCCTCTTTCAAGGGATCCTCCTGGCCCAGGGATCAAACCCATGTCTCCTATGTCTCCTGCATTGGCAGGCAGGTTCTTTACCAGTAGCACCACCTGGGAAGCCCGTATACTCAAAACGTGCTCCAGAAATCCTGTTTATGGTTATTTACTCTAGAGAAATGAAAGCTCTATGTCTTCTCTAAAACATGTATTTTATGTTCACTCTAAAACTTGGAGACATATTGTTACCAAATGCAAGTTCCTGTGCCCAACACACAATGAGGTCAAACAAACTGAAGTGTCAGAATCAGAGAAAGGTTTATTGCGGGGAGTACAGAAGGGGTAGAAGAATGGGTAGCTCATATGGAAAAAGCCCCAAACTCCTCAAATGGTTTCAGCAAAGCACTTTTAAAGGCAGGGTGAGGAAGGGGCATGGGTGCGTGCTGTGTTTAGTAGCTCAGTCATGTCCGGCTTTTTGAGACCCTATAGACTGTAGCCTGCCGGATTCTTCTGTCCATGGGATTCTCCAGGCAACAATACTGGAGTGGGTTGCCATTCCTTCTCCAGGGGGTCTTCCCAACCCAGGGATTGAACTCAGGACTCCTGCATTGCAGGTTGATTCTTTACCATCTGAGCCCTCAGGGAAGCCTGGGGGCATGGTTAGTTGCTGTAAACTTCTTAGGATTGGATCACTTGCTCTAGCAGCTGTCCACATAGGACAAGTCACAATGTTCCTGTAAATCTCCAATACATCAACTATTCTCTGTTCTGCAACCTTTTATCTTTATATGAATGGACTCCTATAGGTCAGAACCTTCAGAATGGGCTATCCTGTGTATTTCAGGCCCCGGGCAACATTCTTTCACAAAGGAAGCGAGTCAGCATGACTAAGCACAGGCAATAGAATAGATCTAAAATGGAGTCAGATGTTTTCTTTCCTATTGAAAAATGTTCAGAGCAGCTTTATTGGTAATAGTCAGAAGCTGGAAACAACCCAGTATCCTTCATGAGGGGCCTGGATAAATAAGCTCTGGTATATCCATGCAGTAGAACACTGTTGTTGTTCAATCCCTAAGGTCCTCCTGACTCTTTGTGATCCATGGACTGCAGCCTGCCAGGCTCCTCTGTCTATGAAATTTTCCAGGCAAGAATATTGGAGTGGGTCTCCATTTCCTACTCCAGGGAATCTCCCTGACCCAGGTCTCTTCCCACACCTCTTGCATTCCTGCATTGGCTGGCAGATTTTTTTTACTATTGGTGCCACCCGGAAAGTAGAATACTACTCAGATAAAAAGGCACGAACTGTTGGTACATATTTCTTTTTTTCTTTTATTTTCTACAACTTTATTAAAGAATTTTAACTTTATTAAAAGTGAGTTTCTTTTATCATTTTGTGCTACCATTGTTAGCTTTAGTGTCAGTGCTGCTTTCTCAGTTCAGTTCAGTTCAGTCACTCAGTCGTGTCTGACTCTTTGCGACCCCATCAATCGCAGCATGCCAGGGCTTCTATTGATACAGGCAAGGTGGATGATTCTCAAAGACATGTGGAGTGAAAGAAGTCAGTACGAAAAGGCTACTTACTCTATGATTTCAACTATGTGATATTTTGGAAAGGGAAAAACTGTAAAGGCAATGAAAAAGTCAGTGATTGCCAGAGGTCTGGGTGTGGTGAGAATGGTATTATAATGGGGTAGCACAGGGAATTTTAGAGCATCATTGAGTTGTTTTGTATCCTAATTGTGAAGCTGCTAAGTCACTTCAGTCGTATCTGACTCTCTGCGACCCCATAGATGGCAGCCCACCAGGCTCCCCCGTTCCTGGGATTCTCCAGGCAAGAACACTGGAATGGGTTGCCATTTCCTTCTCCAATGCATGAAAGTGAAAAGTGAAAGGGAAGTTGCTCAGTCATGTCTGACCCTCAGTGACCCCATGGACTGCAGCCTTCCAGGCTCCTCCGTCCATGGGATTTTCCAGGCAAGAGTACTGGAGTGGAGTGCCATTGCCTTCTCCGAATTGTGAAGGGAGTTACACAAATCCGTACATTGTTGAATTCCATAGACTCCTGCACCAAAAGAAAAAGAATTACTGTATGATAACTTTAAAAAGAACATAAAGAAACTCAATAATATTTAAGCAATTGTGTAAGCAACTGACAGAGGCTTACTTACAATCAAGTGGTATCTTCTTACTTACTTACATACAAGTGATATCTTCACAGGCACATCTCAAATGGAGACCCTGGGTTTGAATGCCATGATCTAATTGTCTGAATGATGGAAAGGCAGAAGAGTCCAAGATAGTATATTTTTTGCAAAAGAAATAAAGTAGTATTACCCAAAAGGAAACTCTTCTATACTTACTCAAAAAGCAGAGCTGTGAGATCTTGTTTGAAGCCATCACTTTATTGTCCAGTTATGTAGATTTTTCCCTCTGGTGCTTATTCTGGCATTAATTAATATAACAGAACCTGAAAGAAAGATTAGAAATGTGTTGTGTTAGAACTAGCCTTGCTTTAAGGGACATGCATATTGATATGCCAGGAAAACTTAGACGGTTTTCTCACCACTGAGTTTTTTTTTAACCCAGTCTGGAGTCCAATGGAAACCACATATTTATTAAATGATTGATGTTTGTGCTCCGCAGGAACCATGGGAATTACCATCTGAGATCAGATCATTAGTCTGCCTAGTCTAACATCTTGCTTCTGGCTTAGGTAATTATCTGATGCTTTTGAGGGACATTTAAATCTTTCTTATAAAGCACTTGACCATTGTTTCACATTGTGTTGATTCTCACTGTTGAGATGTGGATGAGAAACTTGCACTGAAGTTTCTTTTAGTACAGTTAAGTTCATTTTCAAAATCAAATTTTATTTTGGCCATTTTGATGGTACTGGTTAGATCCCAAATGATAAGAAATGCTGTGATATACTTGCTCTAATTCTCAAAGATTTTAGTTTTCTATTCCACCCTGAGGCTACAAGAATGACTAGATAAAAACCCCATATAATATAACGTGTTTTATATTACTAGAAGTCTTATATTTTGTAAGATAAAATGTGATTTATCCTCTCCATGTTTGTAAGATGACTGTTCAGAACTTTATGTGCTATGGTCTCAGAGCTAATTATTCCCCAATAATTGATAACTAACAGCTCTTTAGACAGTTACTTTTTACCATTTTCTTTCTAATACATTGCTTTGATTCCTTAAGAATGAAACAATTTAATTGACTGATATAATGTGACCCTTTTCTGCCATCCTATCTCATAGATAGACATTAAATGCATAGGCAATATTTAGTATCATCAATTTATTTAGGATTTACATCTTCTTAATAAAGACTTTTAAAAAATAAATGTCAGGTGAGAAACTCATCCTTTACAAACACCCAGGAGTTGGAATTTAGGCTTCCTGCTCAATAAGAATATATGCTATTGCTGTTGTTTATAAGCAGAGTTGTAACTGATTTGTTTGCTTGCTAAGGAGGCAGCTACCCCATGTGAGTAGTAAGTAACCTAAGGATATGGTATGTAGAGAATCCTTCTACAGCAGTGATTTCTCAACCAGGATGCTCAACCCCCAGGGTCCTTTTGGTAATATCTGGAGACCTTTGGTTGTTACAACTAGAGGATTGGAGGTGCACTTACCAGCATTTAGTAGGTAGAGGCCAGGGATGCTGCTAAATATACTACAATGTCCAGGAGACTCTCAACGCCAAAGAACTGTCTAGTCCAGTATGTTAATCATGCCTAGATTGAGAACCCCTACAGTCAGCAAAAACAAGACTGGGAGCTGACTGTGGCTCAGATCTTGAACTCCTTATTGCCAAATTCAGACTTAAATTGAAGAAAGTACGGAAAACCACTAGACCATTCAGGTATGACCTAAATCAAATCCCTTATGATTATACAGTAGAAGTGAGAAATAGATTTAAGGGACTAGATCTGATAGACAGAGTACCTGATGAACTATGGACGAGGTTTGTGACATTGTACAGGAGACACGGATCAAGACCATCACTGTGGAAAAGAAATACAAAAAAGCAAAATGGCTGTCTGAGGAGGCCTTACAAATAGATGTGAAAAGAAGAGAAGGGAAAAGCAAAGGAGAAAAGGAAAGATATACCCATTTGAATGCAGAGTTACAAAGAATAGCAAGGAGAGATAAGAAAGCCTTCCTCAGTGATCAATGCAAAGAAATAGAGGAAAACAACAGAATGGGAAAGACTAGAGATCTCTTCAAGAACATTAGAGATACCAAGGGAATCTGCAAAGATGGGCTCAGTAAAGGACAAAAATGGTATGGACCTAATAGAAGCAGAAGATATTAAGAAGAGGTGGCAAGAATACACAGAAGAACTGTACAAAAAAGATCTTCATGACCCAGACAATCATGACGTGTGATCACTCACCTACAGCCAGACATCTTGGAATGTGATGCTTTAGAAAGCATTTAGTAATGCTTTAGAAAGCATTACTACAAACAAAGCTAGTGGAGATGATTGGACTCCAGTTGAGCTATTTCAAATCCTGAAAGATGATGCTGTGAAAGTGCTGCACTCAATATGCCAGCAAATTTGAAAAACTCAGCAGTGGCCACAGAACTGGAAAAGGTCAGTTTTCATTCCCATCCCAAAGAAAGGCAATGCCAAAGAATGCTCAAACTACCGCACAATTGCACTCATCTCACATGCTAGTAAAGTAATGCTCAAAATTCTCCAAGCCAGGCTTCAGCAATACGTGAACTGTGAACTTCCAGATGTTCAAGCTGGTTTTAGAAAAGGCAGAGGAACCAGAGATCAAATTGACAACATCTGCTGGATCATGGAAAAAGCAAGAGAGTTCCAGGAAAACATCTATTTCTGCTTTATTGATTATGTCAAAGGCTTTGACTGTGGGGATCACAATAAACTGTGGACAATTCTGAAAGAGATGGGAATACCAGACCACCTGACCTGCCTCTTGAGAAACCTATATGCAGGTCAGGAAGCAACAGTTAGAACCGGACATGGAACAACAGACTGGTTCCAATTAGGAAAAGGAGTACGTCAAGGCTGTATATTGTCACCCTGCTTATTTAACTTCTATGCAGAGTACATCATGAGAAATGCTGGGCCGGAGGAAGCACAAGCTGGAATCAAGATTGCCAGGAAAAATATCAATAACCTCAGATATGCATGACACCACACTTATGGCAGAAAGTGAAGAGGAACTCAAAAGCCTCTTGATGAAAGTGAAAAGTGGAGAGTGAAACAGTTGGCTTAAAGCTCAACATTCAGAAAACGAAGATCATGGCATCTGGTCCCATCACTTCATGGGAAATAGATGGGGAAACAATGGAAACAGTGTCAGACTTTATTTTTGGGGGGCTCCAAAATCACTGCAGATGGTGATTGCAGCCATGAAATTAAAAGACGCTTATTCCTTGGAAGGAAAGTTATGACCAACCTAGATAGCATATTCAAAAGCAGAGACATTACTTTTCCGACAAAGGTCCATCTAGTCAAGGCTATGGTTTTTCCAGTGGTCATGTATGGATATGACAGTTGGCCTGTGAAGAAAGCTGAGTACTGAAGAATTGATGCTTTTAAACTGTAGTGTTGGAGAAGACTCTTGAGAATCCCTTGGACTGCAAGGAGATCCAACCAGTCCATTCTAAAGGAGATCAGTCCTGGGTGTTCTTTGGAAGGACTGATGCCGAAGCTGAAACTCCAATACTTTGGCCACCTCATGCGAAGAGTTGACTCATTGGAAAAGACCCTGATGCTGGGAGGGATTGGGGGCAGGAGGAGAAGGGGACGACAGAGGATGAGATGGCTGGATGACATCACCAACTCGATGGATGTGAGTTTGAGTGAACTCCGGGAGTTGGTGATGGACAGGGAGGCCTGGCATGCTGTGATTCATGGGGTCGCAAAGAGTCAGACACGACTGAGTGACTGAACTGAACTGACTCTATAAAGAGCAGAAGTTGTGTTTTTAGGATCAAGCACAGTGCCTTGAACACGGTAGATGCAGAGGATATATTGAGGGATTTTCACAACGGACCCTCTAATCAGGCTCCAGGCACAAAGGGAGGATATTTGTTACTATAATAAGCAGTGTTAATCGACCACAAATTTCATGATACACTTTATAGTTATTTCATAGCATGTTTGATTAGGCACACATGCAAAGCAGTTTATTAAGAGGATTATTACTAATACCATTTTCGTTTTAACCATGAGACTAAACATTGTTTTCCTCTCTTCTCCATTATAGTGTTCAAGGACTGGTCATCAGTTTTTCCTCGTCTCCCATGATCAGTGGCACACAATTTGGGGGGCACATGTCCCACCAGCTGGGGTTCTGTTGCCTGCCCTGACAGTTCTTTGCTTTACCTCTAACTTCTGGTTTGCTAATCCTCTCTTTAGCTGTTTGATCTCAAAGTTGAGAGGTTTTAGAGCAGAAAAATTCTGTTGATTGGTCTCTCTCTTTATTCTAGATCTTGAAAATAAACCTTTTGCAACGTGGTAGTAAATAGTAGGGTATCTGTCCTAAGAGATGGTTGTATAGCGTGGGTTGTCCAGGGAAAGTGTACAGGGGACAGGATTGGATATCTCAGTCCTTGGCTTGGGTGATTTTTGTCCAAAAACTTTTTGCTTTGTTGACTGGCACTTGTGATGGCCTTCAGTGTTGCTCCTGAGAACTCGCATTCTAAAATCTTCAGTCCCATTTCCCCCTTCTGTGGGGATCAGTAATAGGTCCGTGAGCTACAGACCAACAAGCTGTCAGTCTGTCTGTCTGCCACCGCCAGATCCCTAAAGCAGGACTGAATTCAGGTTCACTTCAGAGTGCTATGAGTTTGCAGACTGGGGAAGACCCCTGTCTAAAAATCGCAGCACTGCTTGGAGCTTGTTGCTTGTAATTCTTTTACGTGAAGATAGACGTTCAAATCCACTAACGAGTTTAAAAGTTCAACTTGTAAATACGAACTATGAGTGCCAACTTGTTAGAACAAATTTTCACCAAAATTCAAATAAGAATAGTCAATTTTTTTTTCTTCTTCTGTAAGAATAGTGAATAGTTTAGGGAGCCCAAAGGTGGTAGAGTTTTTTTTTTTTTTTTTTTTTGCTTTAAGAACCAGAAATACCATCAAAGGCAAAATTTTTCTTCCTTCGAAATTTCACTTCGAATTTGTGCCATTTTTCTTCTACTTTTCTTATCCAGATGTACAACAGATAGTGGAGCAGGGAAGAGAAAGGATTAAGATTTTCGTTCTAGAATTAACTGTTATCTAATAGAATCCCATACACATTAAAGTCTCTATAAAACATAAATTTATAACTAACATATTTTTCAGAGATAGTCATATAAACTCATGTTGTTATTTTGAAGCAATGATATCAAATAGCTATTAGTTATTATTTTTACAATCTGTGAAAAAAATGTTCCCCAAATCAATTTCTGAAACAGGTAGCTTCAACATCATTTCAATCTGAAGGATTATAGAAATGAGCCCTGAAAATAGGTCAGACAGGTCAAGCTTATTTCTTAATCACTACCAATTTAATAGATTATGAAATCAGGATTTCATTTTATATATTTTGTCTCCTTTTTTTTTTCTGCTGCTTTTAATTTTTTTGGCAAGCTGGCCATTCTTTATGTTTCAGAAATAACAGTATTAAATGCTATGGAGAAAGGTTAGAGGGTTGACATTGAGGTTGCATTATAAAGACAAGTTAAAAGCTTTAATTTATACTTGAAAATAACAAGATATGAAAGGATTTTGTGAAAATCCTTTGTTCATTAGATAATGTTTATTTAACAAGAAATGAGTGTTTTCAGTAAGATTAAACTGAGGATTTTATTAGAAAGACTTTAAGAAGTGAGGTCTCTGTTCTTTATACCCTGCTGATTTAAAGAAATATTACTAAATACTTTTAAGTCTATTTTTATTCAGTTCTGTCTGCTTGTTATTGGTTATAATAGACTTAGAACCTTAAAAGCTTATTCTTTTATTCTTCATTTTTTGTTTTAAAATTTTGGCAAGATTGTTTTCCTTGTGCTTGTTGTTATTCAAAGGCCCCAGCTGAGTCCTGATTCTTCTGTGGCCAGGGCTGTTGGAAGAAGACATGATACTGCCAGTTAGTGGGGAAGCTGGTAGCTAGGACGTCTCTTTAGTCACAATGTGGCTGTACAGCTGAATTGTCCTCTGTGCATCAGAATGATGGGACCACATCTCCTGGTTTGCCCCGAACAACCTAAGTTCATACTTGCTGTCCCAGTGTAAACGTAATACATCCACTGTCAAAAGTGTCTTGGTTTAAACAATAAAGGATATGGTTACCATCACCTTAAAAGGCTATATGGAGAAAATGATAATTGGATCAAGTGTTTTATTTTTTGATGGTAGTGGGAGTATGTGGTTTATGAAAAAAAAATCAATAAAATGAGATGATCCAGTAATAAACAGAATGTAGAAGACTTTTGTGGAAATTGAGATAGAAAATATTTCCAGACACTGCTGTAAAATGACAAGCCAAAACAGGGAGAGGGAGAAAAGATAAAAGTAAGCATCGTAACAGCAGGGCTATGATTATTAGGACAAAGCCAAGTGTTTCGGTGATGGTGTTAGTGGGGGAAAGGATGCATAGGAACCAGCACTCAATATTACTTTAAGAAACCCAATAAAATGCTTAAATAGCTGGAGAGGTCAAGGACTTGGGCTTTGGAACAGACTGTCCTGTGTTCACTTTCCTTAAGCTATTTAAAGATGGAAAAGATGCTTAGACCATATTTGCCTCATTTCCCTCATGTGTAAAGTGGGAGTAATAGTAGTACCTATGCCATAGAGTCATTGTGAAATTTAAATGTTAACGCTTATAAAGCACTTAAGGTGCTATGGATTACGCTGTAAGCACTCAGTGCATGTAGTCTGCCATTATTATTATTGCAAATATTTTCAACAAACAAAGGAGGGGATGGCTGTACACTGTCATGAAGTGCCTTAAATGAAGCTGCACATGAGTCTTTTGAAGGCAGCATCACACACTGAGCAGCTCTGCAGCAAGATTGGCTGGATGGGAGTCCTGTCTCTATCATGTATTTGTTCAGCAAATTTCTGGACTTTTCTTTAGTCTCCACATGTTTAGATAAAGATGAAAATAGTATAGACCTTTTAGGTTTATTATTATGATTAGACTTGCTACAATCCTTGTAAAACCATTCCCTACAGTCTTGGGCATATGGTCAAGGCTTCAACCTATAGAATAACGTAGAAGTTGTTCTATAGGAACCTCTCCTTGTGGACTTACATATGTGTTGTGGGATAAGTAGGCTATGGACTTTCTGGGTTTCTTAGCTCTAATTATTCTTAGTAGAAGGTAATGAGTATGTGGTTCATACTGAGGCATAGAGTGGCTATAGAAAAGTGGGAGTGTTTGATGTGTGTATAATGCTTTGAAAGAGAGGGTAATTGACTCAGTTCTGTTATAAAGATGATGAGTTTGGGGTCCATTAGCACATGAATCAGCCTCTCTTTCCCTTTCTCTCTCTCATGTTCTGTTTATATGTGACCTTGTCCAAGGGACATATGTGTTATGAGATGAAGATCAAGAACTGAACCCTGAAGAACACCTTCACTTAAAGCATTGGATAGAGGAGCCTCCCCCACCCCCCAACCCCCGACCCCACAAGCAGCAGCAGTTGAGGAGAAACAGGGATAAGAAGAGTAGGACATAATGATATCCTAGGAATTAGGGCAAAAGAGTATTTCAAGAAAGACAGTAACAAATGCTATATGAAGCCAACTGTGATTAAATCAGAAAAAAAGCAACTGGATCTTAGAACTGGAACTGAGGCTTAGGCTTCTCCTAACATCCCTGAAAGCCTTTGACTGTGTGGATTACAATAAACTGTGGGAAATTCTGAAAGAGATGGGAATACCAGATCACCTGACGTGCCTCTTGAGAAACCTATATGCAGGTCAGGAAGCAACAGTTAGAACCGGACATGGAACAACAGACTGGTTCCAATTAGGAAAAGGAGTACGTCAAGGCTGTATATTGTCACCCTGCTTATTTTATTTAAATGCAAAGTGTATCATGAGAAACGCTGGGCTGGAGGAAGCACAAGCTGGAATCAAGATTGCCAGGAGAAATATCAGTAACCTCAGATATGCGGATAACACCACCCTTATGGCAGAAAGTGAAGAGGAACTAAAAAGCCTCTTGATGAAAGTGAAAGAGGAGAGTGAAAAAGTTAGCTTAAAGCTCAACATTCAGAAAACCTAGATCATGGCATCTGGTCCCATCACTTCATGGGAAATAGATGGGGAAACAGTGGAAAGAGTGTCAGACTTTATTTTTGGAGGCTCCAGAATCACTACAGATGGTGACTGCAGCCATGAAATTAAAAGACGCTTACTTCTTGGAGGGAAAGTTATGACCAACCTAGATAGCATATTCAAAAACAGAGACATTACTTTGTTGGCAAAGTATGTTTGTTCGTCTAGTCAAGGCTATGGTTTTTCCAGTAGTCATGTATGGATGTGAGAGTTGGACTGTGAAGAAAGCTGAGTGCCAAAAAATTGATGCTTTTGAACTGTGGTGTTAGAGAAGACTCTTAAGAGTCTCTTGTACTGCAAGGAGATCCAACCAGTCCATTCTGAAGGAGATCAGTCCTGGGTGTTCTTTGGAAGAAATGATGCTAAAGCTGAAATTCCAGAACTTTGGCCACCTCATGCAAAGAGTTGACTCATTGGAAAAGACTCTGATGCTGGGAGGGATTAGGGGCAGGAGGAGAAGGGGACGACAGAGGATGAGACGGCTGGATGGCATTACCGACTCAATGGACGTGAGTTTGAGTGAACTCCAGGAGTTGGTGATGGACAGGGAGGCCTGGCGTGCTGCGATTCATGGGGTATCAAAGAGTCGGACACGACTGAGTAACTGAACTGAACTGAACTGAAATGAACATCCCTGAGAACAGTATCAATAGAGTGAATGGGGCAAAATGTAGTTTGTGGTGGATTTGAGACCCATCAAAAAGATGAGACAAATTAATAAGTAACATAAGACAAAATAAAAATAATATCTTAAAATTATCTTTCCAATGAATTTGAGAGTAAATGGAAAGATAAGAAGGTGGGATACTTACACGTGCTTCCAGGTGAAGGGAAGATGTTTGAAGATCCAAGAGACAAGCAGCAGTTGATGAGGCTAATTTGTGACTTCCAAGGAGGAGCCAGGGCTGGGGTCGCCAGTGTAGACATTAGCTTGGGAAGGAAGGAAGATACCTGTTTCTTTGAGTCAGATGCAAAGAAGAGAGAGAAGAGTGACTGTTTTCAAATGTTAGGGGTAAATGTGGGAGAGATTTATTTGTGAAGTCAGTGACTTGGTCATGAAGGTAGAGGATGGGGACAGCTAAAGCCTTCACTGGAAGAGAACTTTAACTACAGGTGAGTGGAAAAGGGAAAAGGGATTTGTTGATACTACAGGCTCAGTTGAGGCTGGAGATAAAATATCTGTGACAGCACCAAATGATACAGTTCTCTTATAAAAGCTTTTATTCATTTTTTATGCTTTTAGTATATATTTTTATTTTTTCTTCCAGTTTTATTGAGATAGAATTGTTTTTAACTTTTTTTAAAAAACAGCACTGTTTTTAACTTTAAGATGTACAGCATAATGATTTGACTTACATATTTCATGAAATGATTATTACAGTAAGTTAAGGAATATCCGTCATCTCATATAGATACAAAATTCAAGAAGCAGAAAAATCTTTTATGTTGTAATGAGAAATCTTAGTATTTATTCTCTTAGAAATTTGCATATATAATGTACAGAAGTGTTAATTGTATTTGCCAAGTAGTACATTAGATGCCTAGTACTTATTTATCATATAACTGGAAGTTTGTACTTTTTGACGGCCTTCAGCCAGTCCCCCTCCTTCCATCCCTTGCCCCTGGTAACCACAAACCAAATCTCTTTTTCTATGAGTATTTATTTTTGAAGTATAATTGGCTTGCTACACTATGTTAGTTCCTGTTATACAACACAGTGACTTTTTCCCTATACATTTCAAAAATCATCACCTCAATAAGTCTAGTTACAATATGTTACCACAAAGATGTCACTTAAATTGACTGTATTCCCTACATGGTGCATTTCATGACTCGTTTATTTTGCAACTGGAACTTTTTCTTTTTTTTAATTATGTGCTTTTCTATAGAATCCTTTTTTTTTTTATTTTATTTTTAAACTTTATAAAATGTATTAGTTTTGCCAAATATCAAAATGAATCTGCCACAGGTATACATGTGTTCCCCATCCTGAACCCTCCTCCCTCCTCCCTCCCCATACCATCCCTCTGGGTCGTCCCAGTGCACTAGCCCCAAGCATCCAGTATCGTGCATCGAACCTGGACTGGCAACTCATTTCATACATGATATTATACATGTTTCAATGCTGTTCTCCCGAATCTTCCCACCCTCTCCCTCTGCAACAGAGTCCATAAGAGCCAAAGTGGTGGGCGTTGATACATAGCTTTGTTGTGGATGGAGATTTTATATGTGGACAGGGGAGAAGAGTGAGTGAGGAGATGTTGGGAGGACTGAAAATATTGATGATAGGGTCAAAGAGCAAATGGGGATGGAGGAAACGTTAGGTAAAGAATGGAAGGAAGTGAGGAGAAGGTGAAGAACCAAGACCAAACTTTCACTGAGGTAAAGGATTAATTGCAGCAGGAATACAAACACAAGAGTTTGCTTGTTTGGTTGTTTTTCTGAGGCTGAAGGTTTGGCTGGAGAGACTAGTTTCCTTTCTAAGATGCCAGAGTATAGCCATTCGAGGGGGTCCTAGCATGATGTCTGAGTGATAAAATCATTTTTGATGTGAACATTGAAAGGGATCTTTATTTAACCTAATCTCACTTTTTTCTTTTTGAGTCATCCATATTTGCTGCAACTTTTAAAGCAGATTGTGACCTGAGCAGTACATTTCTATTAACAAAACTTGCTCTCAGTTACTTTTCAAACTTCTTTACAACATACCTAGATAAGCTTATAATTTTCCTCCTCTAAACAATTCTTTTCTTTGGAAAACAAGTCCTATGTATGCGTAGTGACTCCTATTAAGTTGGTTCAGTTTAACATACTAATTTCGAGAGGCCTGGCACATGGAGTCGATAACTATAGAAGATGGAAGGTTTAAAAAGTAGAACCCAGAGTATGAAAAGTTGCTTTAACATTTAAAAATCTGTGTGGTATGATAACTACTTAAGGAGAAGATAAGATTTTTTCCACAAAGTATGATATTGTTATACTTTAGGCACAATAGCAGAACTAGTCTTTTCTTTTCCAGTCTCATGTTGGCTTATTTTAATGGATAAAAGTAGCATTTGTTATAAGGTGTATCAGAGAAGGCAATGGCACCCCTCTCCGGTACTCTTGCCTGGAAAATCCCATGGATGGAGGAGCCTGGTGGGCTGCAGTCCATGGGGTCACTAAGAGTCAGACACGACTGAGCGACTTCCCTTTCACTTTTCTCTTTCATGCATTGGAGAAGGAAATGGCAACCCACTCCAGTGTTCCTGCCTGGAGAATCCCAGGGATGGGGAAGCCTGGTGAGCTGCCATCTCTGGGGTCGCACAGAGTTGGACACGACTGAAGTGACTTAGCAGCAGCAGCAGCAATGTATATTAGCTTCATGGTCTAAAGTGTTTAGTTATCAAGCGGATTCTTTTAGTGGACCAAATCTTTGTCTCTCACGTGTTCTGAAGTGTATTCCTTGATGTTTAAGTGAAAAATAATCTAATTTTTAAGAAGGTAAATTTGAAGTTCTGAAAGAATGTTTAAGAATAGTGGATTTTAGCAAAACAAGGAACCTAGGCCTCCTTGTTCTCAAAATGGAGCTAGTGTGGTTTAATAAACCACACTGTTACATACTTGAAACACTGAAGTATTGATTTCCTCAGTAAAAATGAAAACACTCTTATAAAATGACTCTGGATTGTGCTTAGAAATTAACAAATCAATGTTTTCTGCACACTTCATCAGATAAATCCATGATGTCAAATCCTGACCAATGGCTGGTATGTCAGAAAGGAAATGTAATCCAGGTGACATGTGACATAAAAAAGTCACATTGCCTCACACCAACCCTCACTTAAGTCTAGCTAATTAGTGGCACTTTTTGATTAATTCAAGTGGATGGCCCTCAAGGCCATATTTGTAGAACTCAGACTGAGAGTTTCGTTACCCTCTGTGTTCTGATTTAAAATGTTTTGGGTATTAATTCACATAGTTTGAAAATATTAAAATAATTTCAGGATCACTTTGGATATTACCAAATTGAGCCTTGACTGATTTATTCATTCATAAGCTCACCAACTACTTGTTTTACAGATAACACAAATAACATCAGGTTCTAGTAAGATCTTTGGACTGAGATGTTAGTTGGGTTTCTTGTTTAGTTGCTAAGTTGTGTCCGACTCTTTGTGACCCCATGGACTATAGCCCACCAGGCTACTCTGTCCATGGGATTTCCCAGGCAAGAATACTGGAATGGATTGCCATTTCCTCCTTAAGGGGATCTTCCCAACCCAGGGATTGAACCCACATCTCCTGCATTGGCAGGTGGATTCTTTACCACTAAGCCACCTAGGAAGCCCCAGTTGAGTTACATAAGTGTAAAATGAGAGTAAGATTCTTGCCTTTATGGAGCTTACTTTCCATAGACAAGATACTAAATGATCCCTGTAAAGGATATGTGAATTATCTACTAAGTTAGGAAGTGAGAAATGCCATGGACAAAAAGTTAAAATGCAGAACATCATAAGAGGCAACGAGAGCATGTGTGAGGATAGCATGATCAAGGTGGGCTTCATGGAGGGGGAAATGTGAGCAAAGTAAAAAAAAAAAAAAGGTATAGAAATGGGTCACATGACTAGTCTGGGAGAGGAGCGGAGAGATTGCCTTGTTGGAGGACCTGAAGAGGGTGGATGGTCTGAGCAGAGAGACAGAGAGGAAGATGATCAGAAGATGAGGTCAGACATAAGGCACCTTGTTTTTTATTTCTGCAAAGAAGTCCAGCTTTTGGTGTGGTTTGAAAGATTCCAAAGTCTAATTCTCTTCCCATATAAAGTAGTGGGACAGTCGTACATCTGGACAAGAGGAGCATGGATCAGTTGTTCAAAGGGTTTTTCACCCTAAGTCTCTACTGCCTTTCTGAATTCAGGAAAGTAGGATTTAAGTGGTATCAGCCAAAGTGACCATCCCTCTGGAACAACACAATCTTAGAGCCAATCTCTGATGATTCTTGTCAGTCAGTGGTTTTCAACTTTAGAGTAAATGATGGAAGGCATTTTACCAGCCAGTGATCAGCACGAAAGAGTATTAAGGAAATATTTTTAGAAGCTTAAAAAGATGTGGATTGGTGTAAGGGAATTTGAATACAATTCTGGATAGTGAGTGGAATATGGATGAAACTCTGGCTCTGTGAACGTGGAAGCTCAGGTAAATGCTATGATATAAGGTGTTTGCATAGCAGGTGGAGTGGTATTTGTACTGAGGATAAATTTTGTTGGGGAAATACTGTAGCTTCACCCCTTACCCCAGGAGACTACTGATCTATCACAACACCTTTTTAATGACACCTTTTATCATCTCATTGTCTTTCCTAAGATAATACTTTGGCAGCCACAGCTACAGATGGATGCCAGCCTTTGGATGGAAATCTTTTTGCCAGTGTCAGTTAGCTAGAATGAAGAAATTGGTTTGGAAAATAATGAGGTGAAATTTGCCCAGAGTACAGTGGGGTAACTGCAAAGAATCTTGCTTTATCAGGTTAACCAAGTGCCCACAGGTTGCAGAGTAGAAGCTCTGGATGGTGAGGAAAAGTGAAAAGTTTTAGAATCATTGGAGACAAGAGCAAACATTTTCACATTTCAAAGGAGTAGTAGGAATTCTTTTTATTTTTCTTTACCCCATTTCCTAATATGAAAACAAGCATGCTCTCAATGAAATGAACAGTGGGAAATTTTAAAGCAAATAAAAGGAAATACTTCTACACTTAGTGCATAATAAGTCCATAGGCTTTTGGGTTGAGGAAGGTCAGGGAGTCAAATTCTGAAGAGGAAAAGTAAAGAGAAGAAAATCTGGTTAATTTTATGACCAATAATAACATTGAAATTATGCCTTAAGATAAGAATAACGAGGTTGAAGCTTTGGGGCATAAAATGATCGTCTCAGAGGACAGGAAGGAATTCTCCCACTCTTACCCCTAACAATTTGAATGGCACCAAAGGGTGGACCAGATGCATTATGGGGTGTAATATTTTCCCAGGAGGCAGCTCTTATTAACCTGGAAATCCATTCCTGAAAGACCAGTGGCTAGTTTTATCTGGAAAATCCTGTATTTCAGGGGAAATCAGCCTTGAATCCAAACAAAAAGAATTTTGTAGTTGGTGTAATGATAAACTCCCCAGTGATGGATACGGTCTACTTTTGCTTTCGACCCAGTGTATGAATGTGTCTAATCATAATATTCATATAACTAACTGAGTGTATCATAATGAGTGGAAATTGGCCTTTGACACAGAGCAGGTCCAATGGAAAGCACATGAACTATCCTTTAGGAATTAAAAATATGCTCTTGCCCTTTTGCCAGACTTTCTTCAAAGTTCACACTAGCTGCTTGTAGCTTCTGACTTTCTTTCTTGGCTGTAGGATGCTGCTGGAACTCTTGTATTCCAGATGGTAGTGAAGCCTCTGAATCCTTAGCTGTCTTTAAGGGCCCCCGTGTTAGTTTTGAGCCAGTTTTACCAAGTGGAGATCACCTAGGAGAGCAGAAGTCATCTATAGCCAGTCTCTGTGAACTTGCAAGAGCAGGAGAGCCATGCTATTATTATTAAATATAAATATTATTTATTATTATTAAACTATTATTATATGGAGCCTCCTTAAATGATAGATACAGTCTCAGTCAGAGAGTCGAGGCCTTCGGCGTTTCCTTTTACTATTGCTTCTAAACCATCTGGGACCTTAACCTTGTTTGTTCTTTGCCTCTGCATCTTGATTCACTTTTAAAATTGACTTCATTTACTAAGGTAAAGCATGAACATTGGGTAGGGCAGAGTGATTAACTCCAGTTAACAGAAAACCCCCCAATCTCAATGTTTTAACAAAAGGAAAACTTTTTGTCCATTCAAATATCGGCCTGAGAAGAGTGGGTGGCTCCTGGTAGTGACTCAGGGATCTGGGCCGCTTCTAAAGTCTGACTTTGCCGTTTCATAGTCCTTCAGGTCCAATTTCCTTATTTGGAAAATGTAAGCAATAAAAACATACCTCTACATTTGTTGTGACGATTAAATAAAATACGACATGTTGAATGACTCTCATGGGCTTCCCAGGTGGCGCTAGTGATAGACAACCTGCCTACCAATTCAGGAGACATAAGAGACGCAGGTTTGATCCTTGGGTCAGAAAGATGCCCTGGAGGAGGGCATGGCAGCCCACTCCAGTATTCTTGCCTGGAGAATCCCAGGGACAGAGGAGCCTGGAGGGCTAGAGTCCATAGGGTCGCAAAAAGTCTGACACGACTGAAGCGACTTAGCACGCGAGAATGACTCTCAGGACCTGGCAGGTAGTACGTGCTCAGGAAGTTTTGCTGATTCTTCCTTCTGTGGGTGTCAGGCATGAGTGTGTATGGGGAGGGAGGGAGTCACACCAAGAGGAAGTGGGGCTGATACCTGTATTCACTCTGCTCACAAGCTCTAAAAGAGCTCACTGCATCTAAAGAGGAAGACTTGAAACTTGACTACTTCAGTCCTCTGAAGGCAAGCACTGTGTCTCTCCCTTTTTTGTTAACTGTCATGTTCCCAAAGTCTAAATCCTATCAGGATAATGACAAAAGCTAGGGTTAAATCAGTGCTTAAATATCAGAACTATATAACAAAAGAACTAGAAAATGAAACTCTTTTTTCTGTTTTCCCTTCCTGTCACCCAAGTGCCCCCAGATTTTATAAAAACCCAAGATGATAAGATAATGCCCAGGATGGCTGTCAAGTTCCTGATTCTACACTTTTTTAGACTTTGTCCAAATCCTTACGTGCAAACCATAGTAACAACTGCTTGTAATTTTGAAATCTTATATATGATGGTATATGATGGTGTGTAATTAAAATTTTGCTTAATCTGTTACCCTTTTCATGTTAAGCTTGTATACAGTGTCTGTTGGCATTTATAGATCTTTTTATGTGATTTATTTATTTATTTTATTTTTGGTGCATGAGCTTCTCATTGCAGTGCCTTCCCTTTCCTCCGAGCACAGGATCTGGACATGTGGGCTTCAGTAGTTATGGCTCCCATGTTCTAGAGCACAGGCTCGGTATTTGTGGCACATAGGTTTTGTTGCTCCAAGGCGTGTGGGATCTTCCCATACCAGGGATTAAACCTGTGTCCCCTGCATTATCAGGTGGGTTCATATCCTCTGTACCACTAGGAAAGTCCTGTAGATCTTTTTTGAAGTACTTGTTTTTATAGCTTTAAAAGCTGCTTTTTTTGTCTCTCATTTTGTATAAAGTGTTTGCTATAAATAAGCCACTCTGTCTGATTTTTTTCCAAGATAGGGCACACAAGTGGAAGGGTAGAATTTAAAGGGAGGACATTAAAATTTCAGTTTTTTTTTTTAATTGAAGTAAAGTTGATTTACAATATTGTGTTAAAGATATTCTGTTTCAGATGTATAGCAAAGTGATTTGATTATACATCTATGTATGTGTATATCTATATTTTTTCTGATTATTTTCTATTATTGGTTATTGCAAGATATCAAATATATTTACCAACTGAGCCACAAGGGAAGCCCATAATTTCCTATGCTCTACAGTAAATCTGTGTTGTTGTCTATTTCATATATAGCAGTGTGTATCTACTATTATATATCAGTAGTAAAAAAAATGTCTTTTACTATTTTTTTCTGTCTGAATTTTGCTGCCAATTGCGCATCCCAATAGTCCAGATGTGTTTTATTAGTCAAAATTGAATTCGAAAATATTCTTAAAACCCCTTCACCTTGCTGAACTGTGTTGTACCAGTTTTCAGAAGGAAAAGATGACTTGGAGGTATCTTATTTTTAAGAATCCTAACAAATTATTTGTTCGGGTGACTGGGAAGTGTCTGGTTAACCTGATCATGCTTCCCACCCGCTCTCCCTCCTGTCCCTGTTTATTGCCCTCAGTGGGCAGGTTGCTTGAGTAGCTGCCTTCTTCCTCAAACAACTTTCCCTGGCGTGTTTCCTAGACGTTAGTGCACTCATTGATTATGCCATCTCCCTGGAGCGCAATATTCATGTATATTCTTTTGCATGCATAAGAGGGAAACTGAGGTTCACGGTGGTCTGCTCTGTCTATTGTCAAAGGTCACAGGGAATAGGAAGAAAATGTCAATGCCATTGACATTTCACCCCGATATCTCTATCCATCCAGTCACAGTGCTGGCAAGATTCCCCTTGGCTTTCCTTTCAACATCTGACACAAGGAACATGATACTTTCAAGTTGAATTCATCACTTTCTGCTTCCAAAGAGTGGCAGCAGCAGGCTGTCCACTCCACTCGTCCTTCTGTGAAGCTGAAAAGACCATGTTGTTTCCTGTCCCACAAGTGGACCTTTTTTTTTTCTTCCAAAATAGAAGAACTAGGCACAGCGAAGTGTGCAAGTTGGGCCAGCTGTATACATTTTTCACCCATATTAAAACTGCCAAAATCCAAATGCAAGAACTCATTCTGAAAGACCTGAGCATTTCACTTGTTGACTTATGGACATTTTCCCCCCTAATGACATTAATAACCTTCTGTGTGCAGTATATTGAGGAAATTTTATGGCAAAGAAAGCAAATTTGCAGAGATTCATGGGACTACTTTTTCAAGGAGTGTTAGCAGAGATGACTGATTCTGATGTGTTATTAATAGAAGCAAAAATTATGATTAAATATCTGGAGAATCTTTTTATTTAGAGGGAAAAGTTCTAGTCCAAATGTTAACTGAGAATTCAACATTTCATGTCCTCATCCTGTCTCCTGAAGACCAAACGAACAAACAAAAAGCTTCTCTTCATGTTCTTTGTTCCCTTCCCTAAAGCTGGATATATTATGTATTCTCAGAGAAAAGGATATGTATGAGAATAGCAAAGATGCTGTATCCATCAGAGTAGGGTGGATACACCCTGCAGATCTTAGTACCTCAAAAAACACAAAGGTTTATTTTTTGCTGACACTTCTTATATATCTTTGGTTGGCAGAGACTCAGTCTGAGAAATCAGCTTTATTCTTGTACTTTGCTGGTCAATCTTAGAGACAAACTTGGAACTCTTAGAGCAGGGGTTGGCAAACATATTCTGTAAAGGGCCTGATAGTAAATATTTTCAACTTCGCAGGTCATAGAGTTTCTTGTTACAATGACTCAAGTCTGTTATTACAGTGCACAATCAGAGTTTACAATAGTTTATAATGCATAAACAAATGAGCATGGGCTGTGTTCCAATAAAACTTTATTTACAACAATAGCCAGTGGGCTAGATTTGGCCTATGGCCTGTAGTTTGCCAATTCTTTTAATTAAGTTGTATAGCTCCAAAGGGACACTTGGTACCTCTGCGAAATGATTGTTTTTGTTGAGTCACTAAGTCACGTCTGACTCTTTTGAGACCCCGTGGACTGTAGCCCACCAGGCTTCTCTGTCCATGGGATTTCCCCGGGGAGAATACTAAGTGGGTTCCATTCCCTTCTCCAGGGGATTTTCCCGACCGGGGTATCTAACCTGGATCTCCTGCACTGCAGGCAGTTTCTTTACTGCTGAGCCATGGGAGAGGCCCCTGCCCAATGACTAATGACTAATGATTCTACTTGACCAAGAGAGCATAGGGAAGTACAAGCCTGTTGCTTCCTGAAATAAGCCTAGACTTTACATATGTTCACACACATATGTGGAAAATGATGAAGAATTAGTTGAGTGATTATTTTCATAGTTCCACAGACTTGCTTGATTAAACCTACAGGTCTTTAATTATTTACTGTTTTAAATGAAAATCTTTAAAAAAAATTTATTTATTTGACTATTCTGGGTCTTGGTTGCAGCATGTGGGAATCTAGTTCCCTGATCAGGGATTAAATCTGAGACCCCTGCGTTGGGAGCACCGAGTCCTAGCCACTGGTCCACCAGGAAGTCCCACCTACAGTTCTTTGAAAGTTTCTCTGTCCCCTCAGTTTTATCCTTAAATCAGAAAATCAGACTTTACACGGTGCCATGTTCATTTTCTCTTTAAGAGGCGGTGGAAGTGGCCAGTCAATCAAAAAGGATGCTGCTCAGCTCTGTTTATGCAGCCTTGGGGCCATGTACATTCACCTGTGGGGATCCTAAAGTGAATCAGCTTATGTACCCTGAAACATCTTGGGAAGGAATTTGGGAGGAGCAAGAGAGGCATTTTAGATGGCATTTTTCAGTGGTGAAGTTGCCTAGGGGACAAGTCATTGTCTTGCAGATCAGTTTTTGAGAAGTCTCCAGCTGTCTCAGTGCAGTCTGGGCATAGCAAACAGTGACAGAAAGGTTTTCAGTTCATTCTACTGTAGATGGAGCCTCACTCAAACCCATTGGACCACAAGATGATGTCACTTTATGTATTTGGTTCTAGCATACCCACCTCCTTCCCTAAATCACAAGACAACCCCACTTTGCCTCTCCTGTTTCACCATTATTTTATAAAGTTGAATGGTTCCATGCCTTCAGTCGACTCACCTCTTTCAAGTTTTATTGGTACTTACTGTTCTAAGAGCAAAATGTAATGAGTCCATTTATTTTTACACAATTCAACTCATTAATATATCTGACTTTTCTCCATAGGAAGTGTTTGACTAGATATAGAGAAATGTATACTCAGGCAGATCTGTCAGTTAAAGCAGAGATACTGGGAATCTATTATATAGGTAGCTAACTCTCTGCACATGACAATATCTGCTCATGTTGATTATAATCCATAACTTCTATAATTTTAGGGCATTTTTGCACATTATCAGACAGCAGAACACTTTGTAATCCATGTTAATAATTACATTTCAAAAAGATTTAAAAAAACCAAAAAAACAAAACAGCAAAGCAGGCGCTTGAACCAGGATCCATGAGCTGGTGATAGTCCTAAAATTTCATCCTCCTATTCAGTGATATTTATGTTGAATATGAGAAGATCCTAAAAGCAAAGATTACTTGACCATGACAAAGAGGACCACTTAAAAAGAGTAGCCTACATCTAAAAGAACTATGTCCAAGGTCCAGATGATATTTTTATGTAAAGTGGTGTGGTACTATACCTTGAAATTAATTGTCGTTGACTTCAAGGTGTGCTATGTTTCAAAATTTCATTTCTCAGATTAAATGTCAATGTCAAGTTGTCTCGGAGAAAGGCTTTAGTGTTTCTAAAGAGACTACTTTCTAAGTCTCTTTGTTTGGAAAAATAATAATGATGATAATAATACCACTTATTATGTCCCAGGCATTGTTCTGAGCCTTTTAAAGTGCATTTGATTGTCACATCTGCCTTTTGAGCTTGAAACTATTCCATTTTTCTTCCCACTTTGCAAAGGAGGAAACTAAGGCACGATGAAGTTGTTACTTGCCTAATATCACGCAAGGAATAAGTAGCAGAGTCAGAATTTGAACCACTGCAGTTTGCACCAGAATCCATATAAATAACCAGCATTTGTAAGAATACTCACTCTGCTCTAACATCTTTCACATCTGGAGCATGGGGATTAGCACTGGGATGCCAGTGGAGAAGCAGCAAAATTTAAGGACTTATAAACAACTAACCCATTTTATAGAGGAAAATCTGTGCTCTTTTTGAGCTTATCTAAATTGACCACAGATTCACTGAAGAGAGACCACTTCAGTTTATTGGGACTGTGGAGATAAGGGACATGTTAACCCCATTTATTTCAGTAATGGTCTCTTTGTAGATATTTTTCTTTCTAGAATGAAGGGAATGTGAAAGAAAAGGAAGCACTCTTTGCTGTCAGTCAATGGGTACTCAGTGAACTGGGTCATCATTGTTTGTCTCTTCCCTCTGACCTTAACTGTCCTTGGTTTGTCTCCCACAAGCTTCCTTGAAAACCCTCTGCCATACTTGAGTTCCCACACGTGACAGTCTGACCTTGCAAAAAAGATTAATACAAAATATCTGCCAAAGGTTTGGTATTCCCAGCCCAGATCTTTATCTCAGAATAAGAAGCGGGGTGCAATTTATCTCTCATGAATCATAGGCATTGAGATGCTGGGAACATTTCACTGGCAGGAGGAATTGGCAAAAATAGTCCCAGTGGATTTCAGGTTTATTTGACTAATTCTTTCAGCACTTGTCAAATGAAACTAGTTTTGTTTAGGTAACAAAACAAGCTGTTTCCTCTGCCATTTCTCCACTGAGCAGTATAGGCACTTGTGGCGAACACACATTACTGCTAACTGTTATGATGTTTGCTGTCAAATTCATTTATTTATACAACTGCTGGAAAAAGCCTGCGGCCCATAAGCAGCCATGAAAGATTTCAGAGTCGTGGTGTGGGGTCATGAGAGGGAAAAAAGTCTCCACTGGTTATGAGAAAGGAACTGACACAGGAAACGGTCACATATGGTGCAGATTTATTGTGTCCGGGGTTTCCCATTCAAATCTCATTACACCCACAGCTCAGCGCTGGGCATGGCACGGCTGCATCCATTTCAGTTTTGGCATTCGACAGAATTACTGCTTCAGCTTCACACCAAGGACTGGAGAGGTGATAAGTTTATCATTCTGGGGAGGGAGTGTACCCGAATTGTATTTGTAAAGAGGGCTGTTGACTGTCCCTACCTTTTTGACACACGGACATCACTTTGTTCAAAGCTGGCAGGCAAGGTTTGCTAACAGAAAAGAAATAGGAGGTAGTGATAATAGGTGGGATAGAGGTGGAGAGTATTACAAAAGGGATGAAGGGAACAGTAAAGATAAGATGAAATGGAAACCAGCTGGAATTTTGCAGATTTTATTTTTTGATTAGTGGGAAAAAATAAGTGTCTTGCTTAGAGACACACGTGTGTGTGTGCATGTATCCACACACATATGAATGTGTGTATACGCATATTTTTTTCTGGTCCATATTTTCTAAAAATGAACAATCTTATGTGCACATTTTAGTGTTTTCTTCACCTTTAACTCATCTCTTTCAACATCTTTTATTGTGAATGCTTGCAACACTTACAGGGCTGTTTTAGACTCCTATGACGCAAATGCTATTAGTTGGAGATGAGGATAGTGTCAAAAAAGGCAAAAGGAGAGTGCAAAGTATTTTTAAATAATACTCCTTTTAAAATTATGATGAATGAATTGTTAGCACATGTTCATACCTGACTCTCAGCTGGCAAAGAATCCACCTGCAATGCAGGATACCGTGGTTTGATTCCTGGGTCAGGAAGATCCCCTGAAGAAGGGTTACCACTCCAGTATTCATGGGCTTTCCTGGTGACTCAGATGGTAAAGAATCCACCTGCAGTGTGGGAGCCCTGGGTTCATCCCTGGGGTGGGAAGATCCCCTGGAGGAGGGCATGGCAACCCACTTCAGTATTCTTGTCTGGAGAATCCCCAAGGACAGAGGAGCCTATTGGGCTACAGGCCATGGGATTGCAAAGAATCAGACATGACTGAGCGACTAAGATGTATGCTTGCATTCCTGGCTCTGCACATACATCATTACATTTGACCCTGTCCATCAGCCTATGGATTGGAAACCATTCTCAATCACATTTACAGAGAAGTGAACTGAGTCAGAGAGAGGATACTTATGTAATTTTCCTGTTGTTTTGCAACTAGAAGGTGGCAGAACCAGGACACAATGCAGATTTCTCTAACTGGAAAACCCGATCTCTCGCCCCCAAGACTGAACTTCCTGAATTTGCATTTACCTTGGCTGTTTTCAGTGCAGTATTTAGTGAATCAGCATAATTATAATAATGCAAAAATATTTTCTATGCCACTTATTTCAAGGAAAATATAGAAAAAAACATTTCCACATAGTGAAATCATATAACATAGTCCTCTAGAATGAGTTTGAATGGACTTTCATCACCAAAAATAAGAGGTTTCTTTTCTATTTAAAAATGGTGGATTCAGAAGAAAGGGCTATTTGATACTACCTAATCCTCTTCCTCATCTCATCACCACTTCATCACTTACTTTTATCTCCTGATCAGAGTAACACTTTTTTCTACAAAGGGAACAAATATTTCAAAATACTCACCAAGAAAACTCAGTAAAGACAGAAAGACCTTTCACAGAAGGCCTTCCAAGCATCTTTGCTTCATTCGTATAACGGTTGGTCTTGTGTGGTTTTCCATTTTTCTTACATTAGTTTGGAAATCTATTCCCATGGAAAACAGACCCAGGTTCAAGAACTTTGGTGAGATTGCTCATATAATGGGTACAGATCATAGAATCCATAGCTCCTGAAGTCTGTTAGCCCGTTAGCCCCATGGATGTTTATGCTTCATTGAGAGCTTGCCACAGATACTGCCTGTGCGATATCTTCAGTCCTTCAGAGCTGTCTTTACACTTGGGCATCTCTATTCTACCCTCTCTTGACTCCTGAGCATACAGAGTTACTTTGCCATGCCAACCACGAGCTATTAGATTGTCTTCCTCACTGAAAATGATGCCAGAGGAGACCCAGCTCCCATTATGCAAAGCAACCTGCAAATGCCTTAATTTTGAAGCTTCAGGACCTAAATTTGGAATACATTGAATGTTCCAGTTCATTAAAATTTAAGTTTCCCAAATTACATTTTCTTATAGTAATCTTAACTATCTATGTGGGTATGTGTGCAAGTATATACCATATTGTGATCACACAATAGACTCTAAGACTGATAATTCTAGATTCCAAATTAGCTAGGTTGTGTTTTGGTCATCTGTATTGAATCCATTGTTCACAAGAACATCACTTTTAATTTCTCTTCACTTTACAAGTGCAACATATGCCCATTATTTTTGAGGTTTAAAAAAATAATTTATTAATTTTGAATTCTCCATTTCAAAAACATAGACAGCTTTTCTCTATTATTTCTAAAGCAATCAATTTGTATATCTTCTTTAATATTTCTTTGCAAGATTTCAGTTACTCCCTTTGTATATTTAGGAACACGGCTTTGATATTTTGGAATTTTACTCCTCATAGCCTGAGGGTTTATAAATGGGGATAAATTCAACCTGTCTTCACTTTTTTTGATCTGTGGCCATTTATATTTGTTAAATTAGAAATAATGAGGTGTAAATGGTGTTTGACAGAAAAGAATTGTAAATGATTTCTTTTCATTTCTTGAAAATAAGAGAATGATTATATATTTTGTTTTTGTCAAAATCTGCTATACATTAGTGTACCATGAATTGTGAAATCTATCACAAAATGGCTAAAAAATTATCGAGGGAAATGGTGGTGTTAACCTCGAGGAAAAAAATCATTAATGTTGATGTATTTCATTCAATTTCAAACATATAAATTTCTCTCTTTTGTTGAAAAGGGGAAGATGGAAAGATTCTATGTGCCTTTGAGTCAAAACATTTATTTTAAACATACTTTTTTCTTTCCTTCTGATCCATTTTTCTAAATAAAGGATAGAGTTGTTTCTTTTTTTTTTCCTTTTCTTTTAATTTTTTTTTTTTCCTAGCAAAGACTACCCCTTTGGCATATTTTCTTTTCAAACGTGAAATGAGGTGGAAAATCCTCATTTCACGACAGGAAGGACAAATATTGACACAAAGTTAATATTTGTTAGAACCCTGGGAGCAACCTGAGTGTGTGTGTGTGCACATGCGCTTGTGCGTGCACACACACACATACACACACACTCACATACATACTCACCCACTTTCTCCTCTGCCTCTTCCTCTGCCTGGCATACCTAATACCCTTCCTTTCTAGGTTTTCCCGTCTATGGTTTCCAGTCTAGGGAAAGGTGGACAGAGTATGTTGTATGTAGTGTGTTTTAGGATGTTAGAGTACACACAAAACAAGTGCTTGTGTGCACACCTGCACACACATGTACAACCTGCTTCATTCTAATTTTTTCCACTTAGAGGGGAGCTTCTGGACTTGATCACCGGTCTTGTCCATCTTGAATGCAATAGCAGATGCTGAGCCGACACTCACTGGTCACTCGGCATTTATTAAGTCCTGTCCATTCTTGCCTTCTGGAGAGGAATGCCCTGGGGTGACTGTTTGGCTGCCCCTGACAGACTGGGTCACTTTATCTATTCACATTGATTATGAAAGTCAGCTGTGGACAGACCTTGGTTTTTTTTTTTCACCCTTCTTCTCTTAGCCTTTCTTACAAGCACCCCTGCCTGGATTTTCATGAGGAAATAATCAGATTAGGCCTTTCACGGTGAGTTCATATGGAGTTCTCTTTCTCCAGCGTGCTACTAACCGAATAAACGTGTTTAGTGGTAAATTGTAAATGACATTATGATTACCAAAGCCAGCATGGGTTTCATTTAAAAGTGATCAGAATTGCAGACCACAAAAATTGTGACTGGCAGATAAGGCCATTTGGAGAAGTGGGAAAAGAACAGACAAAAACAAGTGAGAAAGAGAATCATCACTCAAAATGAAATCCTTCACTAATGGAAAGAGGCAGGAGAGAGAAACCCAGGGAAAGAAAAGATGGAATGCTATTTAGAAAGGGAGCTGGACTGTCCCTGTGAGTGCTGGAGGGGATGTGACTGCATCTGGCTGTATGCATGCTCTTCTCTAAGGGGTTCATGTCAGTTCTCTCCCACAATGAAGTTAGTGGGAATGTGCTCTACAGCACAGGGAGCGCAGCTTGGTGCTCTGTGATAACTTAGATGGGTGGGACGGGAGAGATGGAAGGGAGGTGCAGGAGGGAGGGGAATTATGTATACTTACAGCCAATTCACTCTTCATTATATAGCAGAAACAAATACAACACTGTAAAGAAATTATATCATACTCCATTTTAATAAAAAGACCTACATCCACTTAGCAGCTTTGGAACCCTGGTGCTTTCCTGTGCTTGATTTTTTGCCTCATCTCAAAAATAAAATACTGGAATTGATTAATTCTGAAGATGAGATAGGAAAATGGGTGGTGAACTACTGATAAACCACCATCTTTTAGTCATTGGTAAGTTTTGGAGAAATAAAAATGAAATTTCTCATTTATGAACACCAAGATTCCAAGTTTGGCTATAAAACTAAAACTTACTTGCCAATAATCTTTAGGCTGTTGCCTTTGTTAAATTTGTGGCTCTATGTTCATACTTGAGGGATGCTAAAATTTTTTACAGGTCAAGCGGTAATATGAAAAAAGCAAATGCAATCTCAACAAATGCATGATTTCACAAATAACCAAAAATCTCTCTGTCAACAGGCTGTGTAAAGAGAACCAAAAACCTTTCTGTCAATAGACGGTGTAAAGAGAACTCCTGGCCACCCGATATGCCTCCTAAAGGGTTAATCATCCCAGCTGACACCACATCTAAATACAATCCCCAAATGAATGATTTGGATTCCATTCTATTTTGCCAAAAGCTTAGGTAGAAGTTTAAAGACGTTCTTCTTCTCACGACTGTTACTAAGTAATTGTGTGAATCATAATTTCTGTGAGTCAGTTTTACTGTCTATAAACTATGAATAATTAAACTTGCCAATAAGTTTTAGGTAAAGGTGGTTAGGAAAAGAAGAAGGGAAGAAAATAAGGGATGGAGGGAGGAAAGAAAGAAGGACGAATCACCAGCCTTATAGCTTAGAGGTATCTTTGAAGTGGGGCCATTTCTACCATTTGGCATTCTAGTCCCTGTTTGATTCTGTCCCACTTCCGGTACCACTCTTATGAGTCTATGGACTTCCTGTCAGATATTTCTTTATCTGAAACTCTCCCAAGGAAACATTATAGATTATTTGCAACAACCATGGAAAAGCCACCATCTAAAACCTGTTGAATCAACTAAGCAGAGTCTCCCGTTGACAAAATTGTATGCAAACCTTCAGGACCCCTCTGATAGTTTCCATGCCACTGTATATACTCCATGCCAGAGTATAAAGATGCGATGTGTTTTCCTTAAGATTCCTGCTTGCCCCAGACATTATCCCAGGTCTACCACTACATACTACCTACTGGCACCTTCTGGAGATGTCTCCAGAACACGTCTTCCCTGATTTCATTTATAGGCTTATCCAAGCCTTTACGCCCTTCCTCCACCTGTTTAATGAATTAGTGAACAAGCTGGGAAAAATGCTTTGTCATAACAGAAATTATTTTGTGGACAAATCAGTTACCTGATTCAAGAACAGAAGATTCTTATCATCGACTGTAATTCCACTCTTAAGGTTTCATGTGAAATAATTGGATCTCTCATGATATTGAGCTATCAAATATTAACATTAATTCAAGGGACAATTCTCTCAATACACTTTTGTGGTATACTCCGTTATTGTGATGAGTTGGTTTAAACTGTATTCAAGTTACAGAATAATAACCTTATAACTAGATAAATTATTTGAAGAGTAGGAGTTTTGAAAAGGACATTATGTATCAATCAACTAATACACGTTAATGAGTTTCTACTGTGTTTGACGCAGGATGTTAAGTAAGCCCTATGATAACTGAAATATGAGATACAGTCTTAGGCCTTGAGAAATGACCCCTTAAGAACATTGGTTCCTAGTGTTTATGTAATTTATCAAAGTACATATAATTAGTAGCAGAGAATGATTGAAAATCATATCAACTAAGAGACTATTTTGTTCAGGGACAATTCCAAGAATTTAGCAATATACAGAGGTAACTTTTAAATACCTTGTAACTGCTGGATGAGAAGCAGAAAGAAAAAAGTCAGAGATCCACGAAGCTCGATAGAATGTAAACAATTCATCAATGGCATCAGCATGGCTGAAAAAAATGTTTAAAAAGAAGGAAAGTAAGCAGTAGGTTTAGAAAAGAGGAACTGGAGTGATTCAAAGATCTTCCACGAGGGAAGGCTACCTAAATGTCCCGTTTGAAAAGGGGATAACAGTAGTAGAGATCAGTGTATCATAGTCTCAAAGAAGAACTTCCATGATTATTAAGGTCATACAATTAGTTAATTTTCTTAATACTTTTTCCATGTTTTTGAAGATAAGTCAAACACACTCTATGTAATGGTGACCATTTAAAAATTTTTACAATTAAATCTATACATAAATTAATAATTTGACATTTAATTTAGCAAATTCAATTTGTTTAAGAGGTGGAACAATTAGAATTTTCAGTTTTGTGTCAGTTTTCAAGAATTAGGCTTATTTCATCCAAGTTTTTTGTTTGTTTGTTGTTGGTTTCATTGAATTTTGCTGTTATACTTATTTTTCTTTATATATATATATATATATTTTATTGAAGTATAGTTGACTTACAATGTTTCATGTGCACAGCAAGGTGATTCAGTTATACATATACACATATATTTTTTGAAATTGTTTTCCATTATATGTTATTACAGTAAATCTTTGCTATACAGGTTCCCTGTACATCCTGCATTAGTAATAATTTGGGGTTTTTTTTTTTGGTTTTAATCTTTAGGCTATTTAGATGAATATGCACTAGGGCAAGTTAAAACATGTAGGAAACAATACATTTTTGTGACTATTAAGTTGAAGTCAGAGGAACTCTTTGTTAGAAGATAAAATATACTTTTGAATTCAGAACAAAAACTCTAGGCTCATAGAAATATTAGGAGTGGTGGGAATAGTGAATAATGCTGTCTCTTCAAATGCTTTCATCACGTGCAATCATACTCAAGTTATGCTCTGCTAAGTCGCTCAGTTGTGTCTGACTCTCTGTGACCCTATGGACTGTAGCCCACCAGGCTCCACTGTGCATGGAATTCTCCAGGAAAGAATACTGGAATGGGTTGCCATACCCTCCTCCAGGGGATCTTTCCAACCCAGGGATTGAAGCCAGGTCTCCCGCATTGCAGGTAGATTCTTTACCCTCTGAGCCACCAGGGAGTTGAGCTCTATTTAATGTCAACACTCCCAAATTACTACTTTCTTCTTTTCCTCCTTCTGTATTTCTTTTTTCTTCATGTTAGCGATAAAAAAAAGTTTGATAAAATGATATAGTCTGACATCCAAACTCTTTCACAATCTGGTCACAATATACCTTTGCAATTTTAATATACTTCCCATAAAATTTCTGTCCCAGCCACCTCAATCTATCTACCTATTTCCCATTGACTCAAATATTATTACCTGCTTCTCATCTATTGTTTTTCCATTTTTGGAGGCCTTAGTGATTATTCCTTTTTCTTAATTACTTTGCTTTACTTTTACCATTTAGCTATTATATACATTATTAACTTTAAATAACATTTTATGTAACATATGCATTTAAATTATACTGCATGCCGCTTGCTCAGTCATGTCCAACTCTTTGCGGCCCCATGCACTGTATAGCCTGCCAGACTCCTCTATCCATAGGATTTTCCGGGCAAGAATACTGAAGTGGGTTGCCATTTCCTCCTCCAGGGAATCTTCCCGACCCAGGTTTTGAACCTGCATCTCCTCTGTCTCCTGCACTGCAGGAGGATTCTTTACCCACTAAGCTGTAGGACCTGTTATTTAATATATGTATCTTTCCATGTTTTTCCCAAGACTTTGTTGCATTCTCAGTATCTAGTACACTTGAATATTCAGTAAATGTTTCCTGAGGTTACAGGTGATGGTGAGCGTGATGGATTGGAAATCATCTTTGGGAGACTGTAGTTCTTAAGTCACTTTTTTTTCCCTTTATTTTATAGGTACATTTAGAGAAGAGCAGAAATGCACCTACCGACCCCTGATAAATGGCTATATCTGCAAACAGACTGACCCAGTGATCTTAATTCTCGACAGTGCTGATACCACTTGGGCAATGCAGAAGTTGTATCCAGTTGTATCTGTGACTAGCAGTTTTGTTGACACCTTTAGTAGCATAAATGCCAGTGCTCCCTGCTCCATTTCAAGGTCGGTATCTGCTTTCTATTCCATTGTGCCCACCAGGAAAATCACCAAGGTCTGCTTTGTGGATCAGACTCCTGATGTTTTGCATTTTTTTCTATTGGGGAACAAAAATACCTCTAAGCTCCTCCTGGCTGTATTCTACCATGAACTCCAGAGCCCATATGTTTTCTCAGGAGACAGATTCATTCCACCTACTCCAGTTCATTCAACTTCCTCACTGTTGAATGAGTCTATTGGCTCCAACTATTTCAGCATCACAGATAACCTCTTGTATGTTGTCCTACAAGGAGAGAAGCCCATTGAAATACGGTCAAGTGTTTCCATTCATTTGGCCCTCAATGTGATGTTTTCAGTTCTAGAAAAAGGCTGGGAAATCGTGATCCTTGAAAGACTAACTGTCTTCTTGCAGATTAACCAAGATCAAATCAGATTTATTCATCAGATGCCTGGAAATGAAGCAACCTTAAAGGCCATGGCTGATAGTAGAGCAAAGAGAAAGCGCAATTGCCCAACTGTGACTTGTACCAGTCATGACCGAGTAGGTCAGCGTAGACCTCTCATGGTAGAAATGAGCTCATATAGAGACCTACCCACCATGGAAATGATCTCAAAAGTGATGGTCATTGAAATTGGTGATCTGCCAACAGTAAGGAACGCTGGACTGACTCCATCTTTATCAAGTAACAAATTACAGAATTTGGCTCACCAGGTTATCATTGCTCAGCAGACTGGATTACTAGAAAGTGTCCTGAATATGACTATTGGGGCCTTACTCGTGACTCAATCAAAGGGAATCATCGGCTATGGGTAAGTACTAATTATAATAACATCTAAATATGAGCTGATTTCTTTGATACATATTGCAAATGTCAGTCTATTTACACTGAATTACGTAAACTGTCTGCTTTTTAAGATAAGAATAAAAATGCCAAGAGCTATTTATAGACTTAAATTCTCAATTTTAAAATTTGTGATTAAATCTAGAGTCTTTGTGGTTATTCTATTTCCTAGGTAAGTGGGGATGTTATATTAATATTTTTGTACTTTAAATCTTAAGCGTAGACAGATTTTTCTAAGGCAACTTGTTTTCAACTTGTTTATTCATTCATTTATCATGTGATGCATTTTAGCAGTGGCTAGATTCTGGGGTTGCTAAAGTGAAACAGATATGATCTTTGCCTTATGGGACAAAAACACTATCACAATTTCATACAGCCGTGAGTTAAAACCCATGAATACCCATGGGGCTGATAAAAATCCTGCCTGTAGGGACTGAGGAATGGCCTTATATCTAGGAACATTTTGGAAAGATGACTAGGAGTTTACTAATTTAAAACAGTGATTCTGTTTGGGTTTTATTCAACCTAGGATTATAAAGGGCTTCCCTTGTGGCTTAGCTGGTAAAGAATCCACCTGCAAAGTGGGAGACCTGGGTTCAATCCCTGGGTTAGGAAGATCCCCTGGAGAAGGGAAAGGCTACCCACTCCAGTATTCTGGCCTAGAGAGTTCCATGGACTGTACAGTCCGTGGGGTCACAAAGAGTTGGACACGACTGAGCTGCTTTCACTTGTTTGGGCTTTCCTTGTGGCTCAGCTGGTAAAAAATCTTCCTGCAGTGTGGGAGGCCTGGTTTCAATTCCTGGGTTAGGAAGATCTGCTGGAGAAGGGAAAGGCTACCCACTCCAGTATTTTGGCCTGGAGAATTCCATGGACTGTACAGTCCATGGGGTCACAAAGAGTTGGACACGACTGAGTGATTTTCAGTTCACAGGATTATAAATCCCTGCAAAGATGTCAAATTGTGTGAGGGAAGATCATAATTGCTGCCAACTATGTTTATGGCACAGATCTGTGTAAGATCTGTAATATCCTTTTTGCTATGTTATTCTGACTCTATAAGCTTGTATTTTGAAATTCTTTACCAGATCGATGTTTACTACATATTTCAGAAGTAAATCTACCTGAATATCTCCCTGAGCCTAGTAAATGAAGAATTACATGAAGTATATAATAAGGGAAGGTAGATATAAATTACTCTCAAATTTATATGTTATGATACCCAAGAGATGAATTGTCCAGTCCAAGTTTACCTAAGACATCTGTCACGAGGTCAAGACTATTACAGTCCCAAGCTCCATTTTTAGCAGATACAAAAGAACCAGAGATGATACCGCAGACTGAGAGACAATATGAAATTGTCATAATGCTTGGGAAATATATATAAACTAACCATCTCACACATGCATGCTGTGAGGTTAGAGAGTACTCAAGAGAGTCAAGCATATAGATTCCCTGCCAGTTTGCTACCACCACTGAAAAAATAAGCTGAAACTCATGCACATGTTGAGTTGATACAGTTGATATTGGGTCCCTGAAATAGATACAATTATTCTGAACAATATAACTCAATGAAATTTTAGAGCATTCATATTCTTTTATTAAAAGATTTTTTGTTGCTGCTTTTTCACTACATTTGTGGTAGTTACAATAAATAAATAATTAGTATTTAATGGATATTAATTGCTTTTGTACAGCTGTCTTTAGTACATGTGGGATTGTTTATAAAATAAAAAGGAAAACAAAAAGATGCACCTTTACATTTTAAGGAGTATTCAAGAAATACACTGACTGCCTTTTTATACACAAAGCAATATAAACAAATGAAAAATTAGTTAGCGTTTTTGTATCATATTTTACCTGTATTTGGTGTTCCTCTTTCTTATATGGAAGAAATAACAAGAAAACTCAAGCAATTTTTTTTTTTTTTTTGGATTCTGGTTTATTTGAAGGGCTTTGGAAATTGCTAGCTTAGAATTAAAAAGTACTCCTAATTGCATAATTGCTCAAAATCTATTAAATCTTGGATATTTTATCAGGCACCAACCCTTCATCTTGTTGTTGACATAATCATATTATGCATGATGATATAAAAATCAGGAATCTGAAAAAAGTGATGCTACTGTATCTTGGCTTATGTTTAAATATATCTTCTTTAGCCCAATTTCATTTAGATCCCACTGAGTTCTTATGATCATATTCTATGGATGGGTGACTAAGAAGTTCTAGGACCAGGTCACTGCTAAATTTTATTTAGATTTTATGGTACTGAGCTTTCAATAGGTCATCCTTCCAAAATGACTGGTTTGTATATTATATAAAAAAGACTCGGTAAATATTTAGCTTTTAACTAAAAAGAGAGTAAAGTCAAAGAGTAGAAACAATAGAGGTAAAGCAGAGGAAACCCAGGAAACAGTATGGACCCAGCCCAAGTGCAGGTATGGGTACATATGTGTGAGGGAACATCATCGCATCACAAGCTTCAGAGAAAAGATTACTTTTATTGCCCAGCATCCATCAGAGACATCATGCTTTCACATTTGACTCAGATATTTCTGATTTAATAAGAAACTACTGAACATGTATTTTATAACATCAGTTTTCTGTTGGTTGCATTCTATTCCCCATCTCTTTCAGTTTCTTTAGTGTTTTAAGAGATGTTTCCAAGACATAAGGCAAAATAAAAATGTTCTGAAGCTAAGGAAAGACTGCTTCTGAAGTATATCTGAATAAATTGCTGCAGAATAAGAAATGCCACGTCCTAAGGGATCTAATGAGAACTAGCAAGTTTTCCCATGGTCCTAAGAATTGCACAGTATGGTAAACAACCCTGAAGCCTTGTGCAGGTCCCAGGGCCAGCCCTGTTTCTTTCAGCTTTGATCAGAGTCAACTGGGACTTCCACTGAACTCACTCATTGACAAGCTAGTGACTTGACCTTGAGATTGCAGAAATTAGTCTGAGGACATAGACCTTTCCTAAATAGTGGAAACATTTAGGATGTTCGTGAAAGATTCACTCTTGTTAATTTAATGGGGTTGCATGTATTTCAACAAATTGAGGGCATATCAGACATTTACTTACCAAGAGGAGTCCTACCTAATTCCAAAAAGCTATCAACTTCTGCCTTGTGGGGAGAAATGGAGTGCTATTTTTTAATTAAATAATACACAGTGAATTGGCCTCTCCTGATCTTTATCCTCCTCTAGAGGCATCTAGATTTAAGTGTCTTCCACATGGCTAAGTCAGTTCCATGAGCCTGTTTTCCATCTTCCAAAACTTTGTTACCCTTTATTGTTGGTTGCTTTCTCCTCTCCTGCCTTCTTCATCCTTGTGGATTTACACCATTTTTATTCACTTTTGTTCTTTTAAGTAATTTCAGTGGAGTAGAGGAAACAGAGATAAACGTATATTCAACCTGCCCTTTTTAAACTTGGGGTTTCCCACTGGTGTCTTATTTTTATATTCTACCTTTTATCTGGAATACTGGCAGTAGAAAGTTGATTTTTGCTGTCTTAAATTTCTTTCCCTCTTGTCTTTTCTTTTCCCCACCTTTCTCCTGCTTCATTAACAGCCACAACAACAAAAAAAAACAACCTCTAAGTAATGTGTTTTGTCATATGACATACATATCTGTATCTTGTCTGGAAGTTTAGCTATTGAAATGCTAAAGCTATTTGTGGTTGGCAGAATTTCTGAAATTACAGTCCTAGTCCTGGGAACCTATGGATATGATCACATAGCATTTCCATGAACACACTATGTTATGTGGCACAGTTGGCCTTAAGATAGAATACCCAGGATTATCAAGGTGGGCCCGTTTTAACACAGGAGCCCTGAAGGGAGGAGAGTTTTCTCCTGCTGTAGCAGAATAAAGCAGAAGAGGAAAGCAAAAAGATTTGAAGTGTGAGAAGGAATTTAAGTGTCACTGCTTTTAGGATGGAAAGCACCACACAAGAAAAAAAAATCAGACCGACTTTATAAGTAGAAAGTGGACCTTGGCCGATGGCCGGCAAGGAAACAGGGACCTCTATTCCATGGCTACAAGGAAATGAATTCTGTGAACAATCAGAATGAGTTTGGAAGTGGATTCTTAGGCAGAGATCAGAGCCAAGCCTGTCTGAACTCTTGACCCACAACCTGAAGATCATAAATTTGTGACATTTTAAAAACCACGAAAATTTGTGGAGTTATTTTCCACAGCCATAGAAAACTAATATGCTATCTCACATAAAGCTCTCTGTTTATGATATTGCCATGAACCTTGGGCCCTAAAATCAGCTACAGGGACGGTGAACATGGTTCTGTGGCTGTGTGTATCTGTGTGTTTTTGTATCCATCACATTAGTAGCTTTTTAAGTTTTCTCATTCTGTAAAAGAAGTCCTTTATCAAACTGACTAGAATAGACAAGGAAATTAGGAGAGGCAGTTGGTGACACTAGTCTATTGGTGACACCCAGGCTCATTTAGCGTCTTCTTTTGTGCAGCCTCTCCCTGCCCCCTGGGCCCCTGCTTTCTGGGAAACAGCTGTTTGGAGTATGCAAGGACAGAATCTTCCTGTCATTATAGGAGGGTGTTCTTCTCAAGACTGGCAGAATGCTCATCCTGGAAAGGATACCCGCTCTGCCAGTCTGTCTCTTTCCCTCCTCCTGGCAAAACCACAGCTTTGCCATTAAGGGGTGTTTCTGCACCATTTCTTCTCTTTACTGCAATACAAATTCACTGCTTTGTTGAGTGAGGTGGGTGGCAAAATTATCATAATGGTATTTTATATATGTGGCTTTGTGGGGAAATGAGATGCTCTGCATAAGTAAACTTTTCATTCAATTAAAAATTGTTTTTTATCACTACATTTTTAAAAAGACTTCATCTCTTGAACAAAAAAGAATACATATATTATCCAGTCTTATTAAATGGAAAATAATGTAGACCTATCACATTTTTATTGATGATTCATGGTCATCATTAAGGCTGTCATTTATTTCACAGCCCTGTTTCTGCAGTGATGCCCTTAGGGACCCTTGTTCTTATACTAAATAGCCCCAGACCACTAAATCTTTGATTCTACTTCTGCAGTTTATATTTTTTCTGCTATCTTCCTTATAAACAGGAGGTTAATTTTAATCCATTATTTCTGTTGACTTATCTGCATCCAGTAGTTTTCCACTCATATGTACATGTAGTTCTAATCCCAAAATTGAACTGTACTAACTTACAATAAAGTAATTTAAGATGTGTGCAGATGGTAAAGTTGTAGCTAAATATAGTAAAGACTCATGAAAACTTACATTTGAATGGTTTTTAATTTCCCAAACATTAATTGAACAGTTATTATGTCCAGAAAATTATATGGCTTATAAGAAATCTAGATGTTTTAAAATTAATAGATAGGGAAAATAAATATTTATATAACTACTAATAAGAGTATGTGTATTAAAATCTCATTATTCTATATCTATTACAAGGAAATCATTGATTCAGTATGGACCTGCTTAACCATTAGTTTTTCATAAAATTAGTATATTTTGTCTTTATAGTATTCATTAGCTAGTCAAGGCTTCAACTTAACTATTCTTCATGTTCCCAAGTACCTAAGAAGTGTACTGCTTAGGTTAAGTGGTTTGTTTTCCTCTTTAGACTATGACTGCTACAGCACCCTATTACAAATAGTAAATTTTGAATATTTGTGTATAATCTTAAAATATGTATTCAGAATTTCCACTATTTCAAATAAGATAGTCATGTTAGGTTTATTAAAAAAAATACCATTTTAAATGATTTTCCAACTAAAATGCTTAGATGTTGACCCCTGATTGATCTTGTTGAAAGATGTGCCATGTTTATTTTGTATACGCCTGGCACAAGGCAATGTATGCCTAGGGTTACTCACATCTCATTTTGAAATGAAAAATTCCACAGATCCATAAGAATTTAATACTAAGTGTTAGAGCATAGCAGTAAGTGTACCAGTTATGTTGCAGGGAGGAAGCCAATTCTGACTCCATGTTGGAACTGTTTCTTTGACTTGCTTTTTGTTGCTTTAGTTAATTTAATCATACAGAATGGTTTGCCTCAGAGAATCCTGCCCCTCTGCCTGACTTAAACGAAAGCGCCTTTATTCAGAAAACTGTCCACCTGTGGATGGCAGGAAGGAAAAAGTAACACATCCCCTGCCTGAGGCTTGCCATTCTAGGAAATGTTTGCAAGATTAATGGCCTTTTTATTTTGCTTTCTCACCTCCCCTCATCTCTAATCTATAAAAGAACCTGACATCCAGACCCCCAAGATGGTTATTTTGAGGCACTAGCCTGCCATCTCAGTCTGCCAGCTCCCTGATTAAAGTCTCTTCCTTGCCTCAACACCTTGTCTCTTGATTCATTGGCCTATCATCCTAGAGTGAGCTTGGACTTGGTAAATGTTCTAGGGTGCATCAGAACTGGAGATTGGCCAGTCCAAGATAGGTGGTGGTCTCCACAGGCATTTAATGACCTCAGAGCAGAGGAAGTGCAGGGTGGGTACCGACGGGTCGTAGTGTTACTATGATAACATGTATTGGATGCTTACAATGTGCTGAGTTTTGAATCACTACGTTGTAGTACCAGAAAGAAAACATGAGATCATAAGACAATTTTTTCCCTCTTAGGAGTGGATGACAGCTAAGGGCATTTAGCTAGGTTTAATAGGGAGCATGCGGACTATGAAATATAAATAAAATGGTATGTGTCAGCTCTGAAGACGCCAGGAAACTCATCCTTGCCTTACAGACTCTTTGGAAGGATGCTCCTGAGGGACCAAGGTGATGGTGTATTTATCTCTGCATATCTCAGTGCTTAGAACAATATTTGTACATAGTGGAAGGGACATGTTTGTCCACTGAATTGAGTGGACATGCTTTCTTCTTAGAGAGTACAGAATTTCACAAACTCCTTCGTAATTGAAGTTCCCTCACAGCATGTATTATAGATTCTGCCCCTATGTAGCCCATTTAAAGTAAGAATGATTAAAAATGCTCAGGACATCCTTAAACATTTAATCAAAACATGGAACTCTTCTAGAGGAACCTGACTCAGTAACTTTGAGGGGACAGAGGTTGAAGAGGAAGTGAGGAAGTACTTTCAATGCCCTCACCTCCCTCACCTCCCAGAGCCAACCTGCACCAATAGGATTTATTTATTTGTCTGCTCGGCTTACCATGCACATAGAGACTGTCCCCTCTTCTGTAGGGTACGCGTTTCAGATCTGGCAGATTAAAAACCAAGAGTTGAAGTGAATAGTGGTAATCTCTGAACTGGAGCATTTCTGTGTTTTCCTGGTTTTTCTCTTTTAGCTTGCACCAAAGAATTGAAGGGAAAAAAATTCTTCCACATACCTGACTGGTATTGGAAGCTGTTAAATAGTGGTTAAAACTGGGTGGATTGGAGGGAACTTTCCTCCCCCATTTTTTAAAGTTTGGCTGTAGGTCCTTCTGCCTGCAGGCTACAGTCACATTAGTGGTTGGAAATTGGATAACGACAGCACAATGACAAATCCAGGTTGCTTGCAATAAGTTGCTAATCCCTTTGCTTTAATATCGGAGCAGCGTATAATGATGTTTGGACATCACTCCAGTTTACTGACGACCCCACTGGGGCCAGCAATAGAACCTTACAACTGTCTAACAAGGCGTCAGGTGACTCCCGTCGTCACAGCAACGGACACTGGAATCTAATCTTCCCTCCATCCCTTCTAGCACCCAATAACGCCTAGATTATATAAGTGGCCCATCATTGCTTGGTAACTTGAATCAATTAACGTTAATTCGCACAATGCTATGATGTATTGTGATCACTTTCATTTCAGGGAAGGGGGAGAAATTGCTATAAGTCACCTAAAATGAGGTTGTCTGTGGTGCTGGGGTATTAATTGGGTGTCCATATTAAATGCAAAAGGAGCCCCATCGTGAAAGGAAAGTGGATGAGTGACTCTCTTGGCTGCTATTGACCTATCAGAAGAAGACAGTGCCCTTTTCCTTTGCTTTTATCTATTACAGTTTTCCCTATTGCGTGTCAAGTTGATGTATTATAAAAAATTCATTTGGTGACCTTTCACCCCCCTAGCAGATTAAACAATTTCACTTCGATGGCATCATTAACAAGACCCTGCATTTAATGATGATTTCTCTAAAAGGCCACGGAGATTCGATTTTAAGCTAACAGATTTATTGCACTATTATAACATATCGTAAAAAACTGTACCACCTACGGTCAGGTTTTAGGTTAGAAACTGCTTAAGAGTTTATGTGAAGCTTAAAGTGGTATTACCTTGGGATATGCTGTAGCGGCAAGTCTCTGACCTCCAGTGGGATGCTGTTTACATTTAATCAGAGATGTTTGCTCACAATAAACTTAAAAATGTGTCAGGGACAGGCCTTTTAGCAAGTGTTCAGGCAGTTGGTTCCCATCCCTCTGTCTCTAGACATCAGTGTACTTATGTCAGGATCTTTCTTGGATGGAGTCTTTTGGCTTTTTTAACCCACACAGCCTGTCTGCATCCTGTCCTGCATCAGAAAGCATTTAAGAAAGACAAGGGAAGAAATAGAATTTGGGAATAGTGTAAAATTTTCCGATAACCTGGGACCATAGAATGAATAGGTGGATTTAAAAAATCTGATTTAATTTTTTTTAAAGGCCCTTACCCATTGTGGCTAAGCAAAGTAATAAATGATGATCAGACTAGCGCATATTGAATTCCTAGTGAGTGATGGTCATGGTCTTGGCTGGTAGGTGACCAAAGGGGTTTGTAGGACCACACACGCCCTACCCCCCATTCTCCAGGATGCTCCAGGGAGAGGGAAATGGTTCCCTAGGGAAACTAAATAGTTTTTGATCTTCTGTATTTGTTCTTCCGCTGTTCCTCTTCTGAGGACTAATTGTCACCTCTGCCTCACATATATCCTCCACGTAAAATGAATATTTTATCTCCCCACATAAGAAAAAAGAATAGATTAGGAAATAAAGTAGTTGACTCACAAGCATTTAATTGAAATGGGTAGACTACCTTTTTTTTTTTTTTTAAATCAAAGTCTTGTTAGACCTGAGTTAGGATATTTTGAGAGTAATCTATTATCCTATACTAGAGTAATGTATGTGATAAATGATGTCTATATATCGCCATTTAAATGTTAAAACTCTATTGCATGCCTCTGATGTGTAATACACAATAGGTTTAATGGGACATATAATGTTCATTTAATAAAGCTACCTTGGTCTTCAAACATTCCAAAGCTCTGGGAAAAAGATGCTTTGAGATATCATGAATTATGTAACTATTTTATTTATAATTATTCCATTTTATTGCTAAGTCACATCAGCAATTAATGTGCTCAAAAGAGTTGAAAAACAATATAGCTCTAAACTTTGGTCAAACCAAAGTTTAAAAACCTTTGGCAAACTACTTAAGTCTTTTTGGACCTCAGTTTCTTCATGGGTAAATAAAAGTGTCTGTCACTGTGTCATTTTAAAGATAATGATTTTATAGGTGGAATGCATAGAATAATACCTGTACGGGTAAGTGCTCAGCGTATATGAATTATAAATAAGTATTTTTCTCCCTGAGGGCTTCATTCAATTGAAATCAATTAATCAATGAATTCTACAGTTACTGATTCTATTTAGTGCAAGCATCTTGTGAAGACTGTGCATACAAAAGGGTTGTTGTGAGATTAAATGAGATAGTCCTTGCTCCTTGGAAGAAAAGCTATGACCAACCTAGACAGCATATTAAAAAGCAGAGATATTACTTTGCCAACAAAGGCCCATATAGTCAAAGCTACGGATTTTCCAGTAGTTGTATATGGATGTGAGAGTTAGACCATAAAGAAAGCTGAGCGCCAAAGAATTGATGCTTTTGAATTGTGGTGTTGGAGAAGACTCTTGAGAGTCCCTTGGACTGCAAGGAGACCAAACAAGTCAATCCTTAAGGAAATCAGTCCTGAATATTCATTGGAAGGACTGCTGGTGAAGCTGAAGCTCCAATACTTTGGCCACCTGATGCGAAGAGCTGACTCATTTGAAAAGACCCTGATGCTGGGAAAGATTGGAGGTGGGAGGAGAAGGGGACAACAGAGGATGAGATGGTTGGATGGCATCACCAACTTGATGGACATGAGTCTGAGCAAGCTCTTGGGAGTTGGTGATGGACAGAAAAGCCTGGTGTGCTGCAGTCCATGGGATTGCAAAGAGTCAGACACAACTGAGTGACTGAACTGAACTGAGTCTTTGTGAAGCAGTTGTGTGGGGAGGCTGTTCCCAGGCATCTCTTCCCAATTCTTTGTGGTGATATCATCTCGGTACCCACAGAATCAGCCAGGATGAATGTATTTATACCGTGGAAAGTGGAAAAGCACTAAAATCTGATCCTTTTTGGGGAAATCTGGTTTATTAGCATACTTATAAAATATCCCCACCTTCTAAGTGTTTTAGTCTGATATGATGCCTCACTGAGATTTTTTGGAGTTAATAAATTGTGATTAAATCTAAGTTCATAATATATGTTCTCCCACCCCACCCCTCACACACCTATTTCATCATTTCCTATGGCTAAGCGAACATATAAAGTACATATATAATTATTCTTTGGTTGTAAGTTCATGTTTGCTATACAGTGTATTATTTAGTTTCTAGAAACAAAGGCAAACTTTTTCACTAGTAATGGTGTATCATGGAAAACAGCTACTACAGTGGTATGATATCTAAAATCTGAGGCATGGATTCTCTTCTCTTTTTTAACATGTGGCAGAAACACAAGCAGTTTCAAAACTGGGAACTTGATATATGTTCGGCCTTATGGTCTTTCAGTCCTCGTCCAGCCTTCAGATGGAGAAGTGGGAAAAGAACTCACAGTCCAACCACAGCTCGTGTTTCTGGATAAGCAGGTACTTTGTGCACAGGTAACAGTCTTTACTTGGAGCCGGGTACCATATTGTATTCGGAGCATGTGTCAGACTCCGTCATCATCATAATACACGTGTACAGAGCACCCACCCTGGGACAGTTGGTGCACTTAGAACATCGAACTGCTTTCATTATTTTCCTTCCATTGCACAGCCTGCTTTCCTTCTACTTTCTGTAAAAAGTCCAGAATATGATTATGGATAGGAGTAGAATTCTAATACTTTTTCACTCCAAACAAATTCTTACAGTAGGTCTCAGGTGTCTTCTCAGAAATCTATCCTTCCCAAAGTGCTGGATCTATATCTGCAGAAGTCATTTCATATGCTGGTGAAGGCATTTATGCCATTACATTATAGTTCTATGTTATTTTAAGTGATTTCTCCTGTATGTGGTTAAGTACAGTATCAATAAGAGGCTTCTGCATGCTTCATTCTAATTTCAGTGTCCAAGTCCTTGGATTTTATCTTTTCTATATTTACTAATGTCATGGGTGGAAGAAGTGAAATATGACAGTTAAATCAACTTTCCACTCTTTAATTTAAAAAAAAATGCGTCCCATGACATGCTTGTAGAGGGACAAAGCCCATGGGACTGAGGTCCACACTTTTGCTCTGGTCAGGCACTTACCCAGCTCTCCTGCTTTGTTCTCCTAATGTTTCCTTCCTTAAGGTTTTTTTTTTTTTTTTTTTTTAAAGCACCTTACCAGCCACAAGATCCACTGACACTTTTTAAAAATAAATTTTATTATTTTTTGACCCAACTGTGGGGCATGTGAGATCTTAGTTCCCCAACCAGGCATGGAACCCATGCCCCCTGAAGTGGAACTGCATAACCACTGGACAGCCAGGGAAGTCCCTTTCCTATCTTATTAACCTTCAGCAAACAGTGTCAGTCTCCTTTTCTGTAAACTTAGCTTTCCTTTGTCCTCTTCACTGCCTTGCCCCAAATTTTCTTGAAATAAACTCTCTTCTCATGATAAAATTATTTGATATATTCTTGTTAACATGACAAAGACTATTTATTATTTTATTTATTATTTTTCCTTTGCTTATTCTCATGAATGTGTGCTATATGAAAGATTCTGTCTGAATCCTCTTCTTTTTCGGTTAACTTCACAAAATTCTCTTCTGAGTCCTATTTTTCCTTTCTTTTTTTTCCCCCAGAATCGGAGAGTAGAGTCCTTGGGGCCCCCGTCAGAGCCATGGGTCATTTCAGTTTCCCTGGAAGGGACATTAGATTCTGTGCTGAGAGGTAGGTACTTGTGACATTTGGAGACCCGCTGTAAACACATCTGCCCAAAAATGTTTGCAACCACTGGGGATTCATAACAAAGTCACTAATACTCAGTATCTTTGGTAATTTGGAGAAAAAAAAATTCCACCACCAGTGTACAATGCCAGTGTCTTCTAAAAAGTGCAAAAGGTTGACAGGAAATGTTTAAGGAGCCATCTGCCCCGCAAGTATGGTGAGCATTTTTGTCATACCTGTAGCATATATGTGTGTGTGTGTGGTGTGTGTGTGTGAAAGTGTTAGTCACTCAGTCATGTCAGACTCTTTTCAACCACATAGAGTGCAGCTCTCCAGGCTCCTCTGTCCATGGAATTCCCTTCTCCAGGGGGTCTTCCCAACCCAGGGATCAAACTTGGGTCTCCTGCATTGCAAGCAGACTCTTTACCATCTGAGCCACCAGGGAAGCCTATGTATGTGTGTGTGTGTTCCACATCTTGGCTAATATAAATAGCACTGAAACAAATATGGGGATACCTCTTTAAGATCCTGCTTTTTTTTTATTATTATTATTTTGGATAAATACCCAGAACTGTGCCTGCTGGATCATGTGGTATTTTTAGTTTTAATTTTGTGAGGCACCTTGGTACTCTTTTCCATAAAGGCTACACCATTTTGCATTATCATTAAAAGTGCTTGAGAATTCTAATTTCTCCTAGAACTTGCTAGAAACCAAAATTTGCTGTCTTTTGGCCTTTTTGAAAATAGTTGTCCTATTAGCTGTGAGATGACATCTCATTGTGGTTTTGATATGTTTTTCCCTGATGACTAGTGATGTTGAGCATCTTTGCATATTGCATATTTGCATGTGCATATTGCATATTTACAGATCTTCTTTGGAGAAATGTCTGTTCAAGGTCTTAGCCTATTTTTTAATTGGGTTATTAGTTTTTAAGCTACTGAGGTTTAAGAATTTCTTATATATTTTGCAAACTAACACCTTATCAGATAAATGACTTGCAAACATTTTCTCCCATGCTATAAGTTGCCTTTTCATTCTGTTAACTATGCAGAAGCTTTTAAATTTGAAGTAATCCCACTTGTCTAATTTTGCTTAAAGTGTCCATACTACCCAAAGAGAGCTACAGATTCAATTTAATCTCTATCAAAATCTCAATAATATTTCTTATAGAAATAGAAAAAAGCAATTCTAGAATTTTTATGGAGCTGCAGAAGATCTTAAATAACCAAAATGATCTTGAAAAATAAGAACAAAATGAGAGTCACCACTTCCTAATTTAAAGCATATTACAAAACTATAGTAAACAGTATGATACTGGCTTCAAGACAGGCATATAAACGAATGGAACAGACTAGAGAGCTGAGAAGTAAAGCCACTCACATATGGCCAACTGATATTCAGCACAGGAATTAAGGATATACAATGGAGAAAGAACTGTCTCTTCAGCAAATGGTATTGGGGGAAACTGGATATCCACACACAGAAGAATGCAGTTAGACACCATATAGGTTAGGACATTTATATTAGTTTGAGTGTTCTGTAATGCCTTTACAAACTTATAAACGACTCATTTACCAATTTAAACATTTGCCTATCTGCAACATTGCTGGTTTCCAAGAATGACTCCGATTTTACAGTTACTTCTTGCTCTACCCTGGCTTTGAGTCTAAGCTCATCCTCACGCCTCTTCAAGGTAAAATATGTGCCTTGCCATCCTTCATACATTACCTGTCTGTACCCAGTACCTTAGACTCCATGCCTTACCCCTACCTCATACCTACTCATCCACTGTACCTTACTCAGCCTCTGTTCTCTACTGTGCCCCACTCCTGACTCATACTACCCCAGACTCTTCATTACTTTTCTTTCAGTTATCCCAAGGATATCCTCACTGACTTGTTTAGAATCATACTGGATCATGCAAAATGAATAAGGCGTTAAACCACTTGTTATTTTCTTGTATTAACACCAAGTCATGCTCAAGTGAACGGACTCCCCTGGATCAGTATTGTCAACATTGTCCTTGTTTGGAGATTCAGTGTGAACATATGAGGAATGATCTGGGTGTCTAATATGCATACATGTTATGTGTGTGTGAATGTCATGAAATAGGAAAAAAATTATTTATAGAAATACCCACGTCACCAAACAGTTTATTTCAATTATTGAGAGTATCTCTCAACACCATCATGAATTATTTCTCCTTAACTTCAGAGAAAATGGAGCCAAAACTATTTGGCATAGACCACCTGACTCAAGTATTTCCTGCAGAAAAATAAATTAACAACAAAATCATATCTATATGTTTAACCTAAACCTTTTGTTCTGCAATTTAACTTCATGTGCTTTGACCTCAGTCAATCCTTTTCAGTTAAAAAAAAAGATTAGCTGTTAACCAAACAGTGGGTTTATACACGTGTGCTGTGTGTGTGCTCAGTCATGTCCAACTCTTTGCAACTCTGTGGACTGTAGCCAGTCCGGCTTATCTGTCCATGAAATTTTCCAGGCAGGAACACTGGAGTGGGTTACCATTTCTTCCTCCAGGGGATCTTCCCCACCCAAGGATCAAACCCACATCTCTTACATCTCCTGCATTGGCAGGTGGGTTCTTTACCACTATGCCACCTGGGAAGCTCTGTGGATTTATATACTCAAAGATGATTATTTTAGGTCCTTCAGATCCTTTGATATTTAACTATAGATCCTCAATGTAAAAAATATGTCGTTGATATTTTAAAAATGTCAACATTAATGATGTAATTGTTAGTGTAGATAGCTAGGGGTGAGATGGATAGTTGTGGGAATGGGTGGGGGTGGAATTTGGACTAAAAAGGTATTTTAAAACCCTATTCCTTATAGAATCACATTCAAGTAGCATTCCCTGATAAATCATGTAATCAACTTCAATCTTGCTTCAAGTCCAACACCTCATCTTCTCCCAGGTTCCCTCAGCCAGTCCCAGCTTGATCAGGGAGCCTGTCAATGACATTTGTCTGTTTTACAATTATCATTCCAGAGATATGGTGAGCCCCAGAGTAATGTACTGTACTTGGCAGAAACTGCCTACGCTTTTGGGCACATATGCTTCAAATCTGAGAATATCATAGATATATATGGGAATCTTTGTAGAGATCTCTGAGGCAAGCTGGTATTTAACACAAAAGCAAGCCCATTTGGAGCTAAAGTACTTTCCATTAGGCAGTTTGGCGGCTGTTCTATGAGGCAGACTCACTGTGCTCGCCGGACACATTTCGATTAAATGCTGCTTTGTATTCCTCCAAAGATGGGAACAATAAGGACGTTTGTCAAAGGAAAAACTGCAGCAAACGATTTCATGTTGAACATCTGTACTCTGCAGTTCATTGTTTGCAAGAGTTTATTGACCATAATTTTGATGCATATAGGTTTTAAAGAGTATGAACGGCATTTATCTTGGGCGCCTATCATTTATCTGAGTCTTGGCTTATTTATTTCCATTTTTCTGGGCATTTTTATTTATTTTGGGACTCTGAAGAGATGAAGGAAAAGATGTTTCTGAAAAGGGAAGTTTTAGTTAGCTCTGCAAAATTGATGAGGAAAGACAATGTTTTCCCAAAAAGGATTGAGCAATTGAATTGAAAAATGTAACACTGTGCGTGTTCTATCTTTATGATACCTTTCAGCCTGAAAGATCTCAAAACCAGTTTTTAAACATTAGGAGCACTCTCCTGTCTCATTGTCCATCGTACCAATAATCACAGTGACATTTCCAAACTGAAATGGAGCAGCTGTTATTTAGCAAAGTCATTTGAGGATAGTGGAGGCAGAAGACTAATTCATGGCATTGTGAATGCGGTCTGGAGCTCAGTTTCCTTCTTTTGGTTTGTAAATGGATGGCCTATTGTTAGAAAATGTAAGCTTTCCTTTTTGCATTTTATTCAGAGAAACCAAAGTGCAGACAATCCAAGTTGCTGAACAGGGTAGTCTTTATCAGTCCTGATCTGACGCATAGCTGTGCTCCTAATCTATTGGCCTCACTCTGCCACCACATAAACTACAGATCCCTTGACTAGAAGAGAGGCAGAGCCTAGAAACTGACCACCAAGAAAGATAGTAGACTTTCTTTCTTGAGATACATTTAATAATAAAATGCATGGTGCATGCTGAGTCGCTTCAGTCGTGTCTGACTCTGTGTGACCCTATGGACTGCAGTCTGCCAGGCTCCTCTGTCCATGGAATTCTCCAGGCAAGAATGCTGGAGTGGGTTGCCATTTCTTCCTCCATGGGATCTTCCTCATCTGGGGATTGAACCCATGTCTTGTATGTCTAACCTGTATTGGCAGGCATGTTCTTTACCACTAACACCACCTGGGAAGTGGTGTATTCTTACCCAATAGTGGCTAAGAATACAAACTTTATGAAATCAGGAAGATTTGACCTATAACCTTCTCACCAAGTAATTTAATGTTTCCTGAGCCTGTTTCCTAATCTTTAGACTGTAGATAATAGTATATTTTGTGGTGTGCTGTAGTTTGTATATAATGAGGAATAGAATGCCCAATGTTTGGCAGAGTGAACTTTGATATATGTTAGCTGTTGTTACTATTATTCTGGGCTTCCCTGGTGGCTCAGATGGTAAAGAATCCACCTGAAAATGCGGGAGACCTGGGTTCGATCCCTGGGTTAGGAAGATGCCCTGGAGAAGGGAATGGCAACCCACTCCTATATTCTTGCCTGGAAAATTCCATGGACAGAGGAGCTTGGTAGGCTACAGTCCATGGGGTCACAAAGAGTCAGCCACAACTGAGTGACTTGCACTCACTATTATTCTGTCTTGACTTACTTGGTTTCAAGATTTGCCTAAGAGAAGCCTGATGGATTTAGTAACCTTTTTCATTAATTTTTTATTTATTGTCCAATTGCCTCTCTACAGAGATTACTTGAAGAAATTGCTCTAGCGTAGGTGACTAACATTCACTGTTTGGTTTTGTGTTTGTTTGTAGGATGTACTCACGCAGAAACTCAAGATGGTTATGTGAGCTTCTCCAACTTGGCAGTTTTGATCTCTGGGTCAAATTGGCACTTTATTTTTACTGTCACTTCCCCTCCAGGTAATTTCAACACAGTGTGTTTTTATTACCTGTTTCTTTCTTTCTTTCTTTTTTAAATATAGCTCTTTCTCCTTTATAATGGGACTAGCTCCTCTCATGAATAAGAGTCACTGTAGCTTAGAGAAAAAATTCCCCTGGTTATATCATTATGGTGTGAGAAGCAAGAACACATGTCGAAATTAAGCCTGAAGAGCAAGTATTGCTTCCTGGTAAGCAAGAATCCAAATGTACATTTTCTTCTAGTTGTTAAAATTTACTTTGAATGTTCTACTTTTTTTCCGATGACATTTGATGGAATTTGGTTGAATATTAATTTAACATTTTTAATTTATAAAGAAGAGAGTCATGGAGTACTGAGTTTTATGAAACCTTATCTTTTAGTCCTGCCTGCCTCCTCCACTGCCCCACCCCCACCTTGGAAATGATGACTATACACATTCAAAATCCTAGTACTTTAGAACTGTAGGTAGAAGGTGTGTGTCAACTGTTTATACAACCAGTTCTTTCTGAGAAAACGTTCAAAAGAAATCTCCCTTCTGAGGCATTCTTGACAAATTTCACTTTGTTAGAGGGTACTACTATTCAATCACTTTGTAGTGAATAAATGCTACTTAAACTTCAAAGGGAGATGAGTTTATGAAAAATATTACTCTCCCATTTCCATGATGAATAGGGTCCAGTCTCCACCCTACAAAGGAATGGTGAAGTTCAATTTTGGGCATCCTTTTTATAAAGGATTAAACTCTGATAGAGACACAATTACCACTTTAAAATGATTTAGATATTGCATCCATTATTGTAAGCTACCAGGAAAAACCTTCCTCACCTAAGGGAGCATCAGAAAAATCCTAAAAATTTTAGCATTACGTTTGAACTGAAAAGTTGATATTTATAATCAAGGATTAATTTGAGTCAGGGAAATTAGTCTGATACTTAAGACAGGCAACTGTGGAAAGTAGTTAATGCATCAGCTGTGGTAATGCAAGGCTTTTAAAAAATACACCAGAACAATCATGAGTGGATTTAAACCTCTTAGATATTGGAAATGGCAGAGGAAATGAAGTGTTTTCATGTGAGCTGTCTGAACCCCAGCAACAAATATTTAATAAGGCCAGATATGAGTTCTCCTTCATGAAACTTAAATTCTAACCATGGTATACTTTCAAAAAGTTAAAAATATGAAATGAAAATGTATGATGAACACTTGTCAACAAGTTATTTAACTTTTTAATGCGGGAACCAGGAGGATAGCAAGGTGTATAGTTCATGTAGCCTGGAAAGAAAAGACTTCTGAAATCAGTTTGCTATATTGGATACAGGGCAACCAAACTCTAATCTTTTCTGAGTTGTGTGCCTACAAATATCACTTAGATTCTTACTGGATGAAAATCATTTTAAATTTACCCGGTGTTCTACAAATTCACAAGACTGACCCCTAAATGTTAAACATTAAGTTCAAAAAAGGTGTGTTCCAGAGAATTTGATCAACCTTGGAAGAGTTTGTTTGAAAATCCTTTTTTATGACATTGATAAGATCTGTAATCTTTTTATTCCCCCTCTAGTTCCAAGTTTTAAACCATTTTCTTCTCTTTCTTCCCAAAGAGACTATCATTTGAGATCGGGTAGTATTGTTAATTTTGTAAGACAGCTATTCTTTTGATATCTGTGATGTTGTCCTAATGAAAGGACAGATTCATGGAGAATGTTCAGTGCCTTGACCGTGGGATTCCCAAAGATATATTTTGAAGGGTAACACATTCAGAGCTGGATATTTTGGTCCCAGCTTGTTGGATATTTAAAAGGCCATTACCCTACAGTTTTCTCAGTAGTTAACTAAGAGTAAATACTTCATCAAGGTTATTTGAAGGTATATGTTATAAAACCAAATGTAAACTGTAGCGTAGACAGAAGCTTCCTGGTGACGCTGTGATTTTGAGCTGGCCCTGGTGTTCACATTTACTGGCCTACTGCTTCCTTTAATTTCTACCTACAGCTTGCAAAGTCCCCTAACTGAGGAATTGTCTTGCATTTTTTCTTTATCATTTTCCTTAAATTATTCTTAGTCATTTTCAAGACATTCTACAAGGTGAGGCGAGGCTCTGTTTAAATGAGGACAGAAGAGATGAAGAAGAAATAGAAAACATCAGAAGGCCTGTCCTTCTGGTGACCCCATAACCTCATGTTCATTAACAGTATAGCTCTTGAGAGTGACTGCTTGTTTCCAGGTGTATCAATGTCTAGGGCTGGAATTATTTGGGAAAGCAGCTTATCCCGGCCTGTCCTTACATGGATAGACCAATCAGTGACAAGCTCTAATAGAAGAGCTGTGACAAGCGTTTATTCATGGATCTGTTATTGTTGTTTCATTTCTGAATCAAACAGAGGATTACAATCATTTTCATTATTTTCCCTCTTATCCCTTAGAGAGAGGAACTCATCTTTATTCCTATTTTATTATGTTTTGTCTCATATTTATTTATTTTTCTTAAAATGAAGAAAAGGGACAAAATTCAATATCTACTAATGTCCAGAGATAGCAGATAATGGCAAATGTGATTCCTGATTTTAGATCATGGCGATTGACCAACTGTCTTTCTAAAGTTTCCAAGATTGTCCATGTCTTTATTTTTTTTAATGGAAATAGATGTCACTTTAATCAATGTTTCATTAATTGTTGCATACAAAGACATACATTTCTTCAGCTCTGTAGATGCATCAAAGACATAATTAAGGACTTAGTTCTTTTAATATACATGTATATATTTATTTTCTATTGAGGTGCCATCGACATAACACTGTGTAAGTTTAAGGTGAACAGTATGTTGGTTTAATATATTTATGCATTGCCATATGATTACCCCTGTAGTGTTAGCTAACATCTATATCACATTACATAATTGTCATTCTTTTTGTTGTTGTTGCTCTGAGAACAGTTAAGACCTACTCACTTAGCGACTTTGAAGTTTATTATTCGGTATCATTGACTATAATCACTATGCTATTTTGGAAATATGAAAATTGAGGAACTGAGAAACTGCATAGGTTGACCAAGTATGTATGGAATCCTCATAAATCTTTCTAACATGTGGACTAATCCAGCTCATTTATCCATTTCTGAACTTCCTGAGACATTCCCCAGAGGGCAAGGTGTCTGTAGGTTTGTTCTACTGACTTCCCGCCCAGCCTTTCCACACGCACTGTCATTACTGTTGTCTAGGCTGTGGTTTCTTTAACCATTTCCTGGGTCCCTGGGACTATTAGAGGGCTCTCCAGGGCTGCCGGGCAGAGATGGAATGCATTCTGCCACCTGACCCAACTGCAGTTGCTATTTCTGAGTCTAGAATATTCCTCCTCCCTAAATTCACATGTCTTACTCACCAGTTCACCCAGGGTTCTCCTCAAATGTCATCTCCTCAGAGCGCTCTTTTCTGCCTCGCTCTGTCTACACCACCATCCCAATCTTGTTCCTCCCATCTCCAGCCATTCTCGGTCTTCAGCTGGGAATTCCTCACTTCCTGGTGTCAAGAGTATCTGAGTATTTGCTTGTCTGTCTATTGCCTGCCTGCTCTATTCTGCCTTAGAACCTAAATTCCAGAAAGGACAGGAATGCTGCCTAGCTCAGCATTACATCCCCGGCACATCACAGGCACAAATAAATATTTGTTTATGAATAGCTGAGTATACCGAGATTCTATCTAAGATTGCATTTGTTGAAAATATTTAAAAACTGGTAGTCTCCACCCTTAGACCCAGGTTACTGCTCTAGCCTTACAAACCTTAGGCCTGATTTCAGCCTCTGTGTCATTATCTGTGTTCTAAACACTGCCATGGCCTACTCTTCTATATCTCAGGTGGCTCAAGCCACTTCTTCACTCAGAATTTTTCCATTTATGACATTGACTTCAGAATGTTGTCACAGGTCTTTTGGCTTTTGACATGTAATGCCCACCCAAATTTGCCTCACATTTTTCCTTCATTAATTCCTGGTATTTCTTGGCAGTAATTTTTTTCAGTATAGATCGTTTTTTCTCTTTTCTGTCTTTATTTATTCAACTTTCACATCCCCACCTAGATACTCCCTCCTATGAAATGCTTTCCCCAAGCATATCAATGGAAAATAAACTTCCAAAGCAAATGACTTGCATCATTCTGGTGGCATGGGTCACGTTCTGATTTGTATTACATTTGTATGTGTTTCCTATTTCATTTATTAGCTTGTAAATATCTTAAGAATGAGAACAGTAACTTGTCTACTTGGTGAAGTAAACAATCACTGAGCAGTTATTGGAAAATGGATAAAAGAATAAAGAATTTTGTTTTTTTACTTCTGTGAATCCCTAGTAAAATCCATCCCTCTGTCTCTGGGCTAGAATTAGCTTATTCAGTTGTCCATAAAAAGCAACTAATTGATGACAAACAAGCCAACTATGGCTCAAGTATAAGATGTACACACAAGAGAAGCATTTCTAGATAATTTTGTTATAGTAGTTTTGGGACCAAGTCAGCCAGGAGTCAAGAGACTAGGGATCTAACTGTGACTTCCAATCCAGTGTCAGGTTCAGCCCAAGGAAAGCGCAGCAAAGAAAACAGTGTTTCCTTCAGTCGATGAAATAAAAGCTCTGTTTTTGCCTGAATTATTCAGATGAAAGCAGAGATTTTGGGGTTTGTTTGTTTTGAATGAGCTACTCAAAAACACCGGTTATAACTAATATATGTTCACAAGCAAGTGTTTTTCTTTAACTTTTGTCTGGAGATATAGTTGACGTATGATAAGCTATACATATTTAAAGTGTACTATTAAATAAGCTTTGATGAATCTATATGTTCATGAAACCATCCCCACAGTTAAGATAATGAACCTATCTATCATTCCCAAAATTATAGGCAAAGTTTTAAACTTTCTATTTTTGAAATAACATACAGTAAAAATGATCTTTTTGGTAGGTTATTTTATAAATTCAAATATATATATATATATATAGAGAGAGAGAGAGAGAGAAAGAGAAAGAAAGAGAGAGAGAGAGATTCATATAATCACTACCGCAATCAGGATACAGAACATTTCCCAAAGATCTCCTTTATGTTTTTCCTCTGTCCTCTCATCCTCCCACTAATCCCTGCAACTTCCGATCTGATTTCTATCTCTATAATTGTCTTTTTTAAAATATCATATAAATGGAATCATATCCTATATACAGGGCTTCCTTTGTGGGTCAGATAGTAAAGAATCTGCTGCAATGTGGGAGACCCAGGTTCGATCCCTGGTCAGCAAGATCCCCTGGAGAAGTTTCCAGAAAACTGGAATCCCACTGGAATTCCAGAAAACTGGAAACCCATTCCAGTTTTCTTGCTTGATGGGCTCCCAGCACATGGGGTTGCAAAGATTCGGACACAACTGAGCAACTAACACTTAACACACATCATAAGTACCCTTTGGAAATGGACTTCACTCACTCAGCATAATGCTTTGGATGTTTTATCTCAGTTACAGTTTCCTTCCTTCCTCCCTCCCTTCCTTCCTCTCTGTTCTAATTAGTGGAGCATAAAGTACTTTGGCCACCTCATGCGAAGAGTTGACTCATTGGAAAAGACTGTGATGCTGGGAGGGATTGGGGGGCAGGAGGAAAAGGGGATGACAGAGGATAAGATGGCTGGATGGCATCACTGATTCGATGGACGTGAGTCTGGGTGAACTCTGGGAGTTGGTGATGGACAGGGAGGCCTGGCGTGCTGCAATTCATGGGGTCGAAAAGAGTCGGACACGACTGAGCGACTGAACTGAACTGAAAGAGTGAATCTTCAGTTTTGCACTGGTGGAGGAAGTAGGTCTGAAAATACGAGAGCATTGGAAGAATTCTCCCATTGTAATGAACAGAACTGGAAATAACAATCATATGATATTGTTGGAATCTTTCAGTTCATCAGAAATAGGAGTCTTGCATTTATTATTGATTCATATATTTAATCATCTAATTCAATAAATATTTATTGAACCAACTATGTGCCAGGTACTGTTTTAACCATATCTCTTCCACAATATTTTGTTATATTAGCATCTTATTATTATTTTGTATTTATTTGTTTTTCTGAACAGGGGTCAATTTTACAGCTCGCTCCAGGTCGTTTGCTGTCTTACCTGTGACTCCGTCCGAGAGATCCACCATTATCATGGCTGCCTCCTTGTGCTCAGGGGTCTCGTGGCTGGCTCTGTGCTGCCTCGTATGCTGTTGGTTTAAGAAAAGCAAAACCAGAAGTATGTAGATTGTTTTTGAATAAAAATGTCTGAAAAAATATACCATTATGTATAATATACTAACTATTCTTTTTCTTCCTGCAAAGAAACATATTTTATGAGCCTCTGGAGGAGGCAATGGCACCCCACTCCAGTACTCTTGTCTGGAAAATCCCATGGATGGAGGAGCCTGGTGGGCTGCAGTCCATGGGGTTGCTAAGAGTCGGACACAACTGAGCAACTTCACTTTGACTTTTCACTTTCATGCATTGGAGAAGGAAATGGCAACCCACTCCAGTGTTCTTGCTTGGAGAATCCCAGGGACGGGGGAGCCTGGTGGGCTGCCGTCTATGGGTGCACAGAGTCGGACACGACTGAAGCGACTTAGCAGCAGCAACAACATATGAAACAGGGTGCAGCCAAATTGCTCAATTTATAGAGACAAGGATTGCCTAATCCCAAATAACAGCAACAACATTAATAATATATAATAACAATAATAATAGCGACAGCTCTTATTTTTTGAATACTCATTATGGACTGGGTTCTAAGTACTTTAGAGACTTGAATTCATTCAGTCTTCAGAACAGCTCTGTCAAATAGGTACCGAGTACTCTGTCTGTGTTTCAGACATGGCACATGAAGCACAAAAAAGCAAAGTGACTTTCCCAAGGTCTCACCACAGGATCAAACCAGGTGGTTAGGCTCTCGCTGGAGCCCAGTCTCTGAAGCACTGTGTGGTACAGCCCAGGTGACCTTCCAAAAGGCAGATTCTACAATCAAGGGGAAATAGTTTTCTTTTTCAGAAGAAGGAAGAGAGTGCTTGGGTTTTTTGTTTGTTCGCCTCTTTTTCCCTAGGAGCATAGAAACTGTGTTCTTGGGCATTTTCCCAGGATCTGATCTTTTTTTTTTCTTTTTTGGGGTGGTGAGATGGGATATAGACATGGATAAAACCCTTGTGGTATTAGGAGATACTAGGAAAACAAAGTGATAAGGAAGAGTGAGTATAAAAAGGCAGAATGAGGAGAGGCAAAGAGAGAAAGTGAAAAATTAAGAAAGGAAATAGCAGAAAGTAGGGTGCCACCACCAGACTGTTCACTGTGATTGGATTTCTGAGAGAAGCTGGAGAAGGAAATTCTACTAAATGCTCTTTATTTTGAGCCAAGCTTCATATTTTTAGCTTAAAAATTGTGCTGTAGAATGTGTATAGTGAAAAGAATGGTATTTTTTACAAACTTCTTTAATGTCTGATTTAAGAAAAGTCAGCTGGATTCTCTTAGCAGCTTCTGCATTTGGTTTGTTGCAATGTATTGTTTTGACTGAAGTATCTGAAGAAAATTCTAGCCTCAAATAGATACCTCATAGGAAAAGGAAGAATATTTTAATAACTTTTACATATACAGCAGACGTTCTTATTTGTTGCTGCACCCAAACTAGACCAGAGATAGTTACTTAAAGGTACATCTCAATATACTTTTTTATTCTGTTACATGAAAATGCACAAGTCTACCTTGTACTTTGAATTTTGCCCACAGGTGATTTTGAAAAATTATGTTTTGGCCATTTGGTAAATGTTGTTTCACTGAGTTATATAGATATACCAAATGTTGATATTAATATATTTCATTCTACAATTTAAAAAAAATTACATGTTAATATCAATAGAATTAGAAATTCTGTAAAGCTCATGGTAGTTTATAACAATGTTTTCTAAACTTCTAAAATTTCCAATGTGAGCTTGATTTCTATCACTGATGACAAATTCTATCAATTATTTCTTTAAAGTTACAGGCTTACTTCATTTACTTATAAAAGAAATCTCTCGAATACCCAATTTTGAACAACCATAATTTATCTTTCAGTTTTTCTTTCAAGTGCTTTCAATGTGAAAATGGTGTTTCATGAAAAAAAAAATCAATCAGTTTTGCTCAAATCAATCACAAAAGTGCTTTTTCTTGAAACAATCATCATGTCTCTTGGCATGGCATTATCTGATGTTATATTATAATTTATTTGCTTATCATCTGCCATCCAAAGTGAAAGTGAAGTCACTTAGTCGTGTCCAACTCTTTGCGACCCTATGGACTGTAGCCTACAAGGCTCCTCAGTCCATGGAATTTTCCAGGCAAGAGTACTGGAGTGGGTTGACATTTCCTTCTCCAGGGGATCTTCCCAACCCAGGGATCGAACCCAGGTCTCCTGCACTGCAGGCAGACGCTTTACCATCTGAGCCATCAGGGAAGGGCAGGGACCTGATCTTTCATACTTACAATTGACTTTCTAGTGCCTAGAACAGTGTCTGGCATGAAGAATGTAAATGTATTTTTATTAATATATTTAGTGAATGAATGAATTAAAGCATCACTCAGTCAAGAGCTGACTGAAGATATAAACTGATGCCAGTTTCCTAGTTTTGATGTCATACTACAGTTAATGTAAGTTGTTGATGTGAAGAGAAGGCTAAGTGGAGGTACATAGGTCATCCCTGTATGTTTCTTTGACACTTTCTGTGAATCTATAATTATTTCTAAATAAAACCTGAAAAAAATACAGTAAGTCCCCACATATGGATGAGTTCTTCCAAGAGCACTTTCGTAAGTCAAATTTGTAAGTCCAACCAAGTTAGCCTAGATACCCAGCTAACACAATTGGCTATATAGTACTGCAGTTTACTGTAATAGGTTTCTAATAATTTTCACACAAAATACATAGAACGCAAACACAAAAAATAAAGCATTTAAAATCTTATAGTACCTTGAAAAATACAGTAGTACAACGGCTGGCATACAGGGGCTGGCATTGAGTAAACTGGCAAGAAGAGTTACTGACTGAAGGAGAGAGAGGAGGTAGGAGATGGTAGAGCTAAAGGATCTTTAGCATTAGGAGTTAGAGGGTAAGCTGCAATTTCATGCAACCCTGATGTTGATGGCACAGCTTCTGGTTCCTTGGTGGGTTCAACTCTATCTACCCTCTTGGAAAAAGGATCCAGTGATATCTGGATAGTAGCTCTTTTTTTCTCATCATAGATGACACTAGCCCACTGGATTGCATTCTGAACAGCTTCTGCAACCTTCGTGTGCTGTTGTATGTTCAGGTCCTGTGCCTCAAATGCTAACAGTGCCTCCTCAAATAAAGAAAATCTCCTGGCCATTTCCTGCATCATGAATCTCTTTGGTTCTTCAGTTACTTATTCCTCTTGTCTCCTTTCGTCCTTTCTCTGGGGCTCCGACTCCATCAGGTCTTCATTAGTAAGCTCCTTGTGTTGCATAGCAAAAAGTTCATTGAAGTCATCTGCTTAAAGATCTGTCTTGAAACAAAGATACTGTACTACTGTACTCTATACAGTACTGGGCAGGAAAGCACACAAGAGCACAAGCACTTGCAGAGAATGCAATAATGTGACAATGTATGCCAGACACGTGACCTAACTTCTGTGATTGGACACTCAAACACATGTTCGAATCTTTGAAAGTCTGCAACTTGAAGGTTCAAGTGTAGGGCACTTACTGTACTAGGAACATTCTATAGCCACTCTGGTCAACAGAAAGATAACATAAACCATGTTCATGGTTATATGACGAGGCAGGTAGTGTCATTTTCTAGTAGCCATTTAACCTAAAATTAGCTGGAGCTGAAGCTCCAATACTTTGGCCACCTGATGTGAAGAGCCGACTCATTGGAAAAGACCCTGATGCTGGGAAAGATTAAAGGCAGGAGAAGGGGGCGACAGATGGTTGGATGGCATCATGGACTCAATGGACATGAGTATGAGCAAACTCTGAGAGATGGTGAAGGACAGGGAAGCCTGACATGCTGCAGTCCATGGGTTCTCAAAGAGTCGGACATGCCTTAGCAATGCTAGTGAACAACAAACCTAAAATACCAAGATAATATTTCAACATGTAATGAATATAAAAATATTAGGTGTCATGCATTTTTGAAAAATCAAGTGTGTATTTTATGTTTACAGACACATTTCACATATTCAGTCACCACATGTAGTGGCCACCATATTGGACAGTAGTTTTAATCCTCCATGTAGTGGTCAGTATATGGGATTTTATTTTAGTATTCCTTAAGCTCTGGGATATTGTGTGCATTTTGCTGCACATTTATCACAATGGTTTGGGGGGAGTGGACAAAAGAAATATCCTAATACTTAAGGCTCATTTGCAATAAATATGTCATTTTATTCTTAAAAAAAAAACACTTATTTTTTTCATTAATTTAGAAATTAAAAACGAAGAGATTTCTGAAACTCAGACTAGTGATCAAAGGAATCACAGCCATGTCTCACCCAAACACCAGGGGTCACAAGTAGAGACTGAAAAAGAAGTCACCATGATGGCAGAAGGTAAGCTTAAACAATAGGATAATTCCCACAAAGAGAAACAGACCCATGGTGTATGAACTGTAGCCTCCTGCTGGCTCTCAGTTTCTGAATCAATTTAGTTTATAGACCCTTCTTTAGCCTTTGTTATTTCTTCTCAAGGAAATTATACCCCAGCAAAAGAATACACAAGTCCAGCTGATTCACTCAGCTATTAACCAATGATTCGAGTTGACATTCATATACGTTTTTTCTTACTAGAAGATTATTGGTTTAACATTTGAATTCATTACATGAAGAAAAGGAAAACCAGAGTATAGGCATATAATCTTTCCCTCAGCTATTGCAAAGCTGCCAGTTTGGCAACATAATTGAATCTGGAACGAAGGGCCTGGAGTTGCCCAATACCAACTATGCAAATTAGATGGAATATAGAACCCTCAAGAAATGTCAGCTTTGTTAAGCTCTGCTTTGCTGCATAGTCGTACTTTTTGTGAAAGGTATTATTTGACTACATTGTGCATGATGCCAGATAATTTTTGCTTGTTATGTTGTTAAATGGCCATTAGAATTGCTGCCAAGCAGAGAAAAGATAAGCATTTGTTTCGGACCAATGTTCTGTGTTTTTGAGGACACAGAAATTACAAAGACAATGGGCAGAACACAAGATAGATTTGCCAAGTATGAATATGGTGTATGAAAAATGCTAAATAACTTCCATAGATCTGAATTTTGAAACCTATGCTCTAAAGAGAAAAATATTGCTTGTTTTCTAAGTAATAACTAATTATCATGATATTTTCTGCTTGAAACGGAATCCAAATCTTACTGGTTCTGAGTGGATGTTTAACCAAACCATAGCAGTCTGACGTCATTCTGCTTCTAACGAGTTTAATGAACTCTGGTGACTGTGTGTGTATCTCTATATCGGTTTGCTTGCCCGTTTGCATTTTTTTCCCACAGAGGAAATGAGGGTTTTTTTTTAAGTTTCCTATGAAATTAGCCATCCATTTTCCATCCAGCTCCTGGACCTGCATCAGAAAGTAGTAGGAAATATGAGTGGGTGGGAGTGTGAAGGATGGAGTTTGAGAGAGGGGGGCAGGAACTCTTTTCTAGATTCCATCTAAGACTACTTTGATTTTGGTTTCCAGAAGCTTGTCCATAACATGGCATGCAAATTCAGGACATGAAAATGGTCCTCAGAATGCAGCTCTGTGAAGAACGGCATATTCAGCTGTGTTCTCCAGCAAACAGCAGGAGTGATGCTAATCTTTCCCCTAATCTAATATGACCATCTACATGAATCTCAGTTTCCCAGCTTTAAATTAACTACATTACGCAGTCCACAATGCTTGGATGTTTTATTAAGGGACATTTTTTATGTGGTGGCTTATTAATAAATTATCAGGAATGAAACAAGGGATAGGGCTCCTGTGGATGAGTTTAGATTGAAGAGATAGATGGGAGAACGAAAGAGGCCATTTTATTAGGACATCCAAGTTCAAGATAGAAAGATGTGTGTTCCAAATGCTCCCCTGGGGATCAAAGTGGATTTGTTTTCTTATCTTCTAAGCTTTGTCCACATCATAAGAACATTGTTTCCAAAGGAAGTAATGAGACATCTCCTGCCTTTCTTTGGAAACTATTACCAGCTATAAATACCTAATTACTGCTAGGTTTAAATAAATTTGGTTTTCTTTTATTATTACCATGACACTCTAATTTCCTCTTCCTTCTGTGTTTTTAAACTGGTGGCATTTGCTGATCAAGTGATTGGCCTGTCTCTCTCATAAGCATTTTGCAAACGCCAAGCATCACCATCAAATATTTAGCTGATAGAATCGAGCATTGCTGCTGTACAGTAGATACAGACTGTAAATTTATCATGTTACGGCTTTTACCAAAAATTGTATGTATGCAGCAGGGAAGGGAGTAAAGCATGTATCTATCCCTTGAATTTTACTTTTACCAGGGCCTTTGACATAGGGAGCATCTGAGCCAGTTTTTAAAATTCACATCTGCTTTTGTCATTCTGCTATTCACAAGATTTAATGAATTACCAACCTCAGTTGGAGAGGCAGGAGAAGTTGACAATTAAAAGCATAAAACCTGGGCATAGGCACGACTGAGTTTAATCTGATTCCCTTGTTGACTTTACTTCATGGCCTCAAGAGGGTCAACTGTCCTCTCTGTGCACTTTGATTTCCTCATCATGAGAATCGTCCTAACAATATCACCCATACTCAGATGTTGTGATGCTGATTGAGTGAGTGACTGTCACTATAAGCATGGAGAGATTTCTGGCACAGTGTGTATGCTGTGTGTGTTATTTATTATTGGTCTTGTTATTAGGACTCAGCTCTCCAAGACCTGACTCTACCTTGTCTGTCTAGTCTTACTCTGGATTCCACCCGCTTGCCCCTACTCACACTAACCTCCACCAGCAATTCCTGGGACTGGTCTAACACCTTCACACACACTCACCTGCACCATTTCTTCCGATAGGATTGCTTGTCATCACCTGTTAAAAATGAATGAGCTTAAATTTCATCTTCCAATACAGATGAAATACGTATGTATTTATTTCCTGATTTTTTTATACCTTTTAAGGTCCTCTCTCTGCAAAGTTACAAAGAAATGATACTTGGCCACCAATTCTTTATGGCTTTCTAATATGATGGGGACATGAGAATAATATTTTGGGGAAAATGAAAAACTCCAGGTGATAAACAAAAAAGGGTAAAGCAATCACCATACTGCTAAAGGAGAGGAAGACTTTCATTATCCTAAGTTACATGTTTAGTCTCTCTAGTTCCTAAATCATATCACACTGCCTCAAATCCCATTTGCTAAAGGCTTAATTGTAGGGTTTGCACACACTCGGGGTCCACAGAAGAACCGAGAAGGAGTCCTGCTATGCTCTGTGGAAACTCAGTTTTGTACCATTCTTCTGCAATTGTTTCCTTGTTCCCCTAGTTTGGCGAATAGCCCCCAAAACCTCCCAGGCTAGACACCTCAGAGTTATCCTTAACCCTTGGCCTTCCATTACGCCCTTGCCTTGTGGCTTGCTAGTTTTATCGATTCCACCTCTGCAGTGTCTTGGTTTACACCCTGTTCCCTCTACCTACTCCATTTGCCAGCTGCATCTTCAGTTCAGTCTCAGTTAACAAACTCCTTACAGATGCCCATCATCTATTCCCTCTCTTTTCCCTCTAGGACAATGTTCTCTGTACATATCTTAAGAATCTTGGTTTCAAGACACACTTCTATCACATAACCATAATCTCAAAAATACCCAAGCAACTCCTGCAGCTCAATTCCAGAAAAATAAATGACCCAATCAAAAAATGGGCCAAAGAACTAAACAGACATTATCCAAAGAAGACATACAGATGGCTAACAAACACATGAAAAGATGCTCAACATCACTCATTATCAGAGAAATGCAAATCAAAACCACAATGAGGTACCATTTCACGCCACTCAGAATGGCTGCGATCCAAAAGTCTACAAGCAATAAATGCTGGAGAGGGTGTGAAGAAAAGGGAACCCTCTTACACTGTTGGTGGGAATGCAAACTAGTGCAGCCACTAAGGAGAACAGTGTGGAGATTCCTTAAAAAACTGGAAATAGAACTGCCTTATGACCCAGCAATCCCACTGCTGGGCATACACACCGAGAAAACCAGAATTCAAAGAGACACGTGTACCCCAATGTTCATCGCAGCACTGTTTATAATAGCCAGGACATGGAAGCAACCTAGATGTCCATTAGCAGATGAATGGATAAGAAAGCAGTGGTACATATACACAATGGAATATTACTCAGCCATTAAAAAGAATACATTTGAATCAGTTCTGATGAGGTGGATGAAACTGGAGCCTATTATACAGAGTGAAGTAAGCCAGAAAGAAAAACACCAATACAGTATACTAACACATATATATGGAATTTAGAAAGATGGTAACGATAACCCTATATGCGAGATGGCAAAAGAGACACAGATATATAGAACAGTCTTTTGGACTCTGTGGGAGAGGGCTAGGGTGGGATGATTTGGGAGAATAGCATTGAAACATGTATATTATCATATGTGAAACAAATCACCAGTCCAGGTTCGATGCATGAGACAGGGTGCTTGGGGCTGGTGCACTGGGATGACCCAGAGGGATGGTATGGGGAAGGAGAGGGGGAGGGGGGTTCAGGATTGGGAACACGTGTACACCTGTGGCCGATTCATGTCAATGTATGGCAAAACCACTACAATATTGTAAAGTAAAATAAAATAAAATAAAATTCAGCTATCTAGAAGGAATAGTCCCCTTTTCTCAACTTTTGTGACACTTCTCTTTTATTCACTTAACACCTTTTATATGTAATATAATTATTTGTGTTCATCTTGTCCAGATGCCTCCATATTAGGTCTGCATCTTTTCTAATGCCAGAGGGCATTATAACAGGAGACCATTGATGACCATTGTTGAGTGAATAAACTGAACTGAACTGTTGAGTGAATGGTGAGGCAGAGAGAGAATGGGTCCATCTCCATCCCCCCTCCCCTTTTCAGAGACCCCTGGATTCCAGCAATTCCTACAACAGCTGAAAAAAATAAGGCCCTTCGTCTCCTCTAAAAGAGATGGAGAAATTTTATTCTGGTTCATAAGATTAACAACAGGATAATGGCTGCACATCTTTTGGGGTCTTCAGTTTAGTTCAGTTCAGTTGCTCAGTCATGTCCAACTCTTTGAGACCCCATGGACTGCAGCATGCCAGACTTCCCTGTCCATCACTAACTCCTGGAGCTTACTCAAACCCATGCCCATTGAGTCGGTGATGCCATCCAACCAACTGAACCTCTGCATCTTCTTCTCCTCCCGCCTTCAATCTTTCCCAGCATCAGGGCCTTTTCAAAAGAGTCAGTTCTTCATATCAGGTGGCCAAAGTATTGGAGTTTCAGCTTCAGCATCAGTCCTTCCAATGAATATTCAGGACTGATTTCCTTAAGAAATAACTGGTTTGATCTCCTTGCAGTCCAAGGGACTCTCAAGAGTCTTCTCCAACACCACAGTTCAAAAGCATTAATTCTTTGGCGCTCAACTTCCTTTATAGTCCAACTCTCACATCCATACGTGACTACTGGAAAAACCATAGCTTTGACTAGATGGAACTTTGATGGCAAAGTAATGTCTCTGCTTTTTAATAAGCTGTCTAGATTGGTCACAGCTTTTCTCCCAAGGAGTAAGCATCTTTTAATTTCATGGATGCAGTCACCATCTGTAGTGATTTTGGAGCCCCCTAAAAAAAATCTCTCACTGTTTCCAATGTTTCCCCATCTATTTGCCATGAAGTAATGGGACCAGATGCCGTTATCTTAGTTTTCTAAATGTTGAGTTTTAAGCCAACTTTTTCACTCTCTTCTTTCACTTTCATCAAGAGGCTCTTTAGTTCTTTGTCGCTTTCTGCCATAAGGATGGTGTTATCTGCATATCTGAAGTTATTTCTCCCAGCAGTCTTGATTCCAGTTTGTGCTTCATCCAGCCTGGCATTTCGCATAATGTACTCTGCATATAAGTTAAATAAGCAGGGTGACAGTATACAGCCTTGACATACTCCTTTCCCAATTTGGAACCAGTCTGTTGTTCCATGTCCAGTTCTAACTGGTGTTTCTTAACCTGCATACAGATTTCTCAAGAGGCAGGTCAGGTGGTCTGGTATTCCCATCTCTTTCAGAATTTTCCACAGTTTATTGTGATCCACACAGTCAAAAGCTTTGGCATAGTCAATAAAGCAGAAATAGATGTTTTTCTAGAACTCTCTTGCTTTTTCTGTGATCCAGTGGATGTTGGCAATTTGGTCTCTGGTTCTTCTGCCTTTTCTAAAACCAGCTTGAACATCAGGAAGTTCACGGTTCACGTATTGCTGAAGCTTGGCTTGGAGAATTTTGAGCATTACTTTACTAGCATGTGAGATGAGTGCAATTGTGTGGTAGTTTGAGCATTCTTTGGCATTGCTTTTCTTTGGGATTGGAATGAAAACTGACCTTTTCCAGTCCTGTGGTCACTGCTGAGTGTTCCAAATTTACTGGCATATTGAGTGCAGCACTTTCACAGCATTATCTTTCAGGATTTGGAATAGCTCAACTGGAATTCCATCACCCCCACTAGCTTTGTTCGTAGTGATGCTTTCTAAGGCCCACTGGACTTCACATTCCAGGATGTCTGGCTCTAGGTCAGTGATCACACCATCGTGGTTATCTGGGTCATGAAGATCTTTTTTGTACAGTTCTGCTGTGTATTCTTGCCACCTCTTCTTAATATCTTCTGCTTCTGTTAGGTCCATACCATTTCTGTCCTTTATTGAGCCCATCTTTGCATGAAATGTCCCCTTGGTATCTCTGATTTTCTTGAAGAGATCTCTAGTCTTTCCCATTCTGTTGTTTTCCTCTATTTCTTTGCATTGATCGCTGAGGAAGGCTTTCTTATCTCTTCTTGCTATTCTTTGGAACTCTGCATTCAGATGCTTATATCTTTCCTTTTCTCCTTTGCTTTTTGCTTCTCTTCTTTTCACAGCTATTTGTAAGGCCTCCCCAGACAGCCATTTTGCTTTTTTGCATTTCTTTTCCATGGGGATGGTCTTGATCCCTGTCTCCTGTACAATGTCACGAACCTCAGTCCATAGTTCATCAGGCACTCTATCTATCAGATCTAGGCCCTTAAATCTATTTCTCACTTCTACTGTGTAATCATAAGGGATTTGATTTAGGTCATACCTGAATGGTCTAGTGGTTTTCCCTACTTTCTTCAATTTCAGTCTGAATTTGGGGTCTTAGCAGTGAGCAAAATGTGATGCCTTCCTTCTAGGTGATGCTGTCTGCCGGCCACCTGAGTTCCCTCTCCCTGTGTTCCTGATGACTCCCTCTGTCTTTGTGGTAGAGTTATTGCTGGAGACCTCAGTGCTGCCTTCTCCAAATAGTACTCTGATCTGTGGCCTCTAATCACTTGTGTGCTTGTGTATGTGAAATCCATGTCCTCAGTGTTGATGGAAAACTGACAGGTGAAAAGGAGCTCCATACCATACAAGTGCAAATGTAAACATTAACTTCATGGATTTCTTATCTCTACCACATTTAAATCTTACTGACTATATATGGTGTGTTTTGTGAATGTAAAATAAAGACTATCAATTTACCTTTTGTAAATACAAATCTCTAGAAATGGCAGGGAGAGGAGAGGAGGGGGCTGACCTCAAGACATCTGGAAGCAGAGAAGAGCAAAACAGGACCAGAAATTTGGAAGTTATTAATAAATAGTATGTCCATATCATAAATAAAAAGATATGAACATCTCTTAATTGAAAAAACATAAATAAAATCTATCACTTATTCCTTAAAGAAAACTTAAAGAAAAAATTACCAGGAATAAAAGCCTGCCTGGTAAATAAGATGGGGAGTTCCAATGCTATTTGCAACCAAGATCCAGTATCATCTTTAACAATGGAATATTAGAAGAATTTCTACTTAAGTGATGATAAAGTACAGAATTCATTCTTGCCAAAATTTTATAACATATATATTTGGAATGGGAAGAAACAGTCAAATTTAAAGCAAAATTTAGAGGACAATTTTGGAGAAAATACATGTTGATTTACAGAAGATTGTTTAATGATAACTTAAAGATTCAACCATTAACTATTATATTTATTAGTAGCTTGAGTAAATTAGTCAATATAATGTCAGTCTAAGCAAAAATCATATTGTATAAGCCAGGGATATACAGTTAAGCAAGATAAATAAACAATAGTGACCAAAGAATATGCTGTCTTTGGGAAAAACAAGAGATATATGGGACTTACATAAAAAATAAACTGTATTTCATTGACGAGTTTAAGAACAAATACATAGGGAATTACAGCGTGTTTCTAATTAGATTAATTAATATTGCAAAGACCATATTTATTTCTAAATTAACTTTGATTTAGGAAACCCTGGTGGCTCAGTGTTTAACACCATTTCAATTATTTTCTAGCAGTATAAGATGATTCTAAAATTCTTCAGAAACTATAGATCAATGCCAGAACACTACTTTTTTACAGGAAATGGAATTTCTGGCAATGGGCAAAGGTAGCTCAACCAGAGACACAATACTTACGTCACTATTCTTCAGACAATGTGATACTGATACAAGAATATATGAGCATTAGGAGAAATAGTCTCAATTAGGTATTGATATAGATATTAGGTATAGAAATGTAAGTTATGAGGAAGATAATAAAAATAAAGAAAAACAGAAGCATTCGTCTATTAATGGGGCTATAAACTTGACTTCTTAGAACATTTAGTAATCTAGATTCATACTTCAAAAAATTGCCAGAGTAAACTTCGAATAGATTAATGAGTTAAATTAGGTTTACTAAAACATAAGCATTGCTAGAGTATTACAGAAATAATAAAGTGGAGTCACTTATGGTATAATGTGGAATGAAGAGCGCTTTTTCTTTACCTTTTGAAAATGTCCATACTTCTTGATTCATCATGCATTTCTTATTAAAAACAGATAATAATTTTTCATTTAAAAGAACAAATAATGTAGAAAAATTATAGATGATAGTATTTATAATGCATGCATGCTCAGTCATTAAGTTGTGTCTGATTCCTTGTGACCCAGTGGACTATAGCCCAACAGGTTCCTCCATATATGGAATTTCCCAGATAAGAATACTGGAGTGGGTTGTCATTTCCTTCTCCAGGGGATCGTCCCGACCCAGGAATTGAACCCTGGTCTCCCGCATTGGTAGGTGAATTCTTTACCACTGAGCCACCAGGGAAGCCCAGTACTTATATTTGTCATTAATAGTAATTCTTTCCAATTAATAATTTAATGTTATTTATTAATTATTTTGTATATCTTCTTCAATATGTGGGCAGGACTGTTCCCCTTATTGTTCCCCTTATTCTCCACCAAAGTGGAGTCTATTCTTTATGTTGGTTGATCCACTGTCTGTCTTTCTGCTTTAGATCCTATTTAGGCTTCAAGATAGAGGAGCTTATATTGGGTCTTTCATACTGAATCCAAGTCATCCTACAGTAAATGCAGCACATGGAGACTAGGCTATAAAAATAGAGAGGGAGTGGTGTGGAGGGAGGGGAATATTCATTGTTAATTTTCCCATTGCAAAGGAACCAGTGAGTGAAGTAAGTCAGACAGAGGAAGACAAATACTGTTGGATATCACTAATATGTGGAATCTTAAAAAATTTAGCAAACTGGTGAATGCTCAAAAAGCAAGCAAGAAAAAAAAGAAGAAGCAGCAGCTAAAAACTACTATCCACACAAATCTTTAAAATCATAGACTCAGGATATTGGTTGTCCAAGAAAGTTCTAGAAGCCAAAAGAGGTTAAGGATACCTAAGAAGAATTACAGCCAACTGTGGATGAACCTGAATGGACCCCAAACCACCAAGCCTTTCTCTTTTTCATAGAGTAAAGATATATGTGCCCATAGTCTCCCTGAAATTTGATCAAACCCACCAACAGGACTCTAAGAGACATAGAGGGGCAATGTGAAATCCTATCTTTCCATTTTAATGGGGATTCACCAAGGTGGAGGAGGAAAGGAGGCTTGCTGTTGCATATGTTTTGATACTCACTATTCTTCCTTCCCTAAGACCCAAACATTCAGCTGAATGCCTTAGGACACATATCTGCTATAAATTCATTTTTTATCTAATTTGTCTGAGATCTAAGCTTCCTGTGGAGGTCCAAGATCAAAGGATCGGATTCTTTCTGATGTTGGCGCTGACATATAATGTGTGCTGACTTAGTTCTGTCTATAACCTCACAGTGGGAGGCGGCCAGCCTCCCTCGACACCTTTACACAGCGCACTTTCATTTCGGCTGGGGAGTCTGTCAGGTATGTTGCTGATTGGAGCTGCCATGTAAATAATTCATGGGAGATTTTTAAATGTTTTGGGGCTTGCAAAGGAAAGTTACGCTCGTGTTAGTCTTTCATGAATAGATGCAGACTTGAAGAACAAGGGGGAATAGATTTCCAAAGACGGTCTCTCAAAAATAGGATAACAATATCTTCAATGGATTGAAAATAGGTGACTTGCAGTGTTTGATTCCCCTTACATGAAGTGGTATTGGTTTTACCAAGGGATAAAAATTCAAAGCCCATTTTCCTTTTTTAAGTTTGCTTCTACCTGACAATTTATTATTCCTATTCTTTGGTTATTTGCTGATCTTGATAAACTATGTCTTTTCCTCCTGGTGGGAGTGGTAATTATAGAGATGACACCAAACTCAGGACTCAGCATAGGGCTGGGCTTAATAGAGGGACAAGGTTGATGGCAAAATAAGTTCCTTCCCTGAAGGAACTCAAAGTCCTAAGAGGATGGTGAGACTGTCATACAAGGAAAGGTGACCAATAATAGAAACAGTTGCACAAGTCAAATGAGAAACTCCAGTCAACAAGTACTGAGGCATAAATCAATGCCTTTGAGCTGTCAAGGAACAGTTCTGGAAGGATTTGAGGTCCCATAGGGAGACTAGGATAACCTGGAAGCTCTAAGCAAGAGAATTATCCCATAATTAGGGGAGAGGGACCATAACAGTTACAAGCTAGGAGAAATGACTGTGGAGGAGGAGAGAAGATGTGGATAACATGAGTTTCACAGGATATTACTGACACATCATCAAAACAATATAAACAACATGATTACTTTATCTTGTTTTACTGTTCCAAACCAGCAGTATATTATGTTTCCCTCTCCAGGGGATCTTCCCATCTCAGGGATCGAATCCAGGTCTCCTGCCTTGCAGGAAAATTCTTTACCATCTGAGCCAACAGGGAAGCCATTGTTTATATATATATATATAGATATAGATATATATAGGTTAAACACATTTATATTATGATGTTATTTGTATTTATATTATGTTATTTATATTTCTGCTATAATATTGTCTCTTACACTATGACACAGACTTGATGATTCTCTCCTAACATAAGCCAAGACAGGCTCAGTAAACTGAGAGAGAGGTATAATACACAGGTTTATCAATTAGCATTGACCTTGTATATAAAAGTATGTATGTATAAAAATTCATGTTAATGCATTTGATGATGAGAAATTAGAAAATCAGGGATGGGAAATGTCAGTGACAGTACTGCCACATACCTCTCAGGGGTGTAGGGTGGTTCTTGACCTTTCATTTTACTCTAAGGCACATGGAAGATGACATTACCACGTGTGCCACACTCTGATGCATGTATTTAGCCAAGCATTCTTCTTTTTTTTTTTTTTTTCCCAAGCATTCTTCTTAACTCCCCTTTGCTAGCTTTGATTGTACACAGCATTGTTTGGTTCTCTCACTACAACTCTGGAGTCATAGATCTTGACTTCTGTACAGTAAGATGTGCTATTATGTATCTGTGGTCTTGAGAAGTTACTTAATGCCTATATCTCAATGGCCTCCCTTCTAAAAGGGAGATGGTAATAACACTTACTTCAGAGGGTTGTTGTAAGGATTAAATTATGTATATATATACTTACATATATATATAAAACCTGGTGCCCAGCATATAATTGCTATAATAGTGTTACTTTAAATGATTATTAGCCTTTCTTTCTTCAAGGAATGCATCCTGGAATGTAAATGTATGAGTGGCATTAACAATCTTGAATTACCTTTAATTTGATTAAAAATAATAATTTAATAAAGTTATTTTAAAGTTGCACTATAGCACTTTATTGTTTATAAAACTAGCTTGATACATCCCTCAATACCCAATGAATTATGAGAATTAGACATTCATGAATTAGGAAATACTTTCTGAAGAAAGAGAGAAATTTGGGGAGGTGAGTAAAAGAAGGCAGAGGGTTTTGAAAGACAGGGTGGAAAAAATATTTCAGGCCGAGGGTGTGTTTAAGATAATTCTTATAGGTGAGTAATTATATATATACACTCTTATAGATACTTGTTTATTTATATATTTATCTCTGCATATGTTTGTTTTTATAAAATAAAATATATTCAAATTGTGAATTTGGCATAAAAGTCAAAAGTATTAATAAGACTGGTTTTACATTTATTAATACAGGTGTGAGTTAATCCACATAGTAAGGTCTGATTCTAGCCTAATTTTCCTATTTAAGCTGCCATGCTTACAATGAAAAATCCTGATTGACTTATTATGAACATTGTAAAAGTTTTTTCTGGGAAGCTATATTATCAAATTTGTATTAGACAATTTGTATTAATTATCAATTAATTAATTGATGGGTGTGGGAGACACGGGTTTTTTGAAAAAGTGTGTACTCCCAACGATATTTAGAAATTGGTAAGTTGATATAACTCTCAGTCTTTAATTATTTGGTGATATCTTTTCAGGAATGTTAAACATGCAAAACATGCAGTCAGCTGATTGAGAACTAAGTCTGTTTCTTTTTCTCCTTCTTGTCTGTCACAGATTTGAGGATGAAGGTCATGCTCGCCAAGCTGAACCAGCTCCCCCATCAGTCCCTGAATGGCGTGTCCAGAAGGAAGGTGAGCCACCGTGTGGTCCGAGAGGAAGGTGGCAGCCGAGAAGAGGCCGCTGTGCCTGCTCCCAGTATTACCAGTGTCACGTCGCCCAGGAACACCTGTACTCCAGGCTCTCCTGCTCAGCAGGTGTACCTGCAGGAGAGTGGGGGCTGGAAGGGGGCCCAGGAGCAGGTGCTGAGATACCAGCTGGCAGGCCAAGATCAGCTGCTGCTGCTCTGCCCAGACCTCAGACGAGAGAGGCAGCGTTTGCAGGGCCAGAGTCAGCTTGGCAAGGGGCACATCAGTCTAGGGCTTTCCCAGGAGAAGCCAGGCTCCTGTGGTGCCACCGAGGCATTCTGCCTCCATTCAGTACATCCAGAGGCTGTTCAGGAACAGCTGTGATTGAGGAGTGGTGAGGACATTTGGGCTGCAAGTTATAGTGTTCAAAATATATCTGGATCATATGAGCAGGGAAGATGAGGCCTGACCAGTTTGGACTAAGAAGGGAGAATATGTGCGTGTGTGCTCAGTCATGTCCAACTATTTGTGACCCTGTGGACTATAACCCACTAGGCTTCTCTGTCCATGAAATTTTCTAGGCCAGAATACTGGAGTGGTTTGCCATTTCCTTCTCCAAGGGCTCTTCCCAAGCCAGGGACCGAACCTGTGTCTCTTGCATTGAGTAAAGGCAGATTCTTTACCACTGTGCTATCTTGGAAGCCCAGAAGGGATAATATGGATTCTGAATTCTTTCTTTTCAACTTTAACATGGAAGATAGTCATATAAATGATGTAGGTTGAAACAATATCTGACATATCTTTTTTATTAATCATGAATCTTAGTCCAATACTAGGCAAGTAATAAGTTCCCAAATACTGATTTTTTTACTTGTTTTTATCTTAAGCTGGTTATCTTATTGATTTTGCAATTTTAATAAAGGTATAATGCTGATTTATTCAAGGGTTTCCCTGACAGCTCAGTTGGTAAAGAATCTGCCTGCAACACAGGAGACCCCGATTCGATTCCTAGGTTGGGAAGATCCACTGGAGAAAGCATAGGCTTCCCACTGCAGACTGATTTATTACAGTAGGGAGTGGCATTAAGCTTCTTCTAGGACAAGGTCCCCAACCTCCAGGCCACAGGGGTTTCCAACCTCCTGTAAGACCAATGGCAGCATTAGATTAGAAATAAAGTGCATAATAAATGTAATGCTCTTCCATGAAATTGGTCCCCAGTACCAAAAGGTTTGGGGACCTCTGTTCTAGAATGATTACCCACAGTTCTTTGGGCTTCTCTTATTGAAGGGATCATGACAAAATCTGGATGGCTACAGCTGTTTCTGCAGTATTCAGTTCAGTTCAGTTCAGTCGCTCAGTCATGTCTGACTCTTTGTGACCCCATGAGTTACAGCACGCCAGGCCTCCCTGTCCATCACTAACCCCCAGAATTCACTCAAACTCACGTCCATCGAGTTGGTGATGCCATCCAGCCATCTCATCCTCTGTTGTCCCCTTCTCCTCCGCCCCCAATCCCTCCCAGCATCAAACATTTCTTTATCCTATGGGAATATTTGAAGGACAAGAGAAGACCCCCTCTCTGGTCTATCAGAGCTTACCTCCCAACCATAAGGCACTTGCCTGATTTTTCACAAACTGATTTTATTTCACAACTTAAATTCAGTCATTATTAGGAGTCCATAGTTGAGCAAACACATCATTTTTGCTCCTCGTGAGTACTGACACATGGAAATTATGTTCTCCTGGGCTTTGCTGATATTTTAGTTAAGGACAAGAATATAAGAATAGCCAGTCTGGGTAAGGAAATGGTCCATGGACCCAGTAATTTTTTCAATAGTTCTTTCTTTCTTTTAATAACTGAGCCACATAAAAAAAAGTGGAAGGAAACTATATTGGGAGAACAGAGATGACCAAGTGGCCAAGTGGATTATCAGCTGACTTAATTATTAGAGAATTATTAGGGAACTGCATTTTGGGGAAGATAATGCGTGGGAGAGATCATACCATGTGCAGCCTCTCTAGGCTTTGTTGCTGAGGGTTCAGATGGAAACCAGAGCAGAGGGTTAACCATGTTGATAAGTTGAGTAAGGATATGAAAGGAAGCTTCACCCAATTCACACATTTGCAGAGGGCCCATTTATGTACAAACTAAATGATACTTTAAGCAAGCCCAACTGTGTATCTGGAAGATCTTTTGTATCAATGAGTGAAGCCAAGACAGCTAAGGTAAAGAAAATATCTAATAAGAACTTGCTCTCAGCTTTTATCTAAACCAGGATTTTCCAGTCTCTGAAAAATGAAAGGGATGTCTTACGTTTGTGATAGAACAGAGGAAGGAAAAACACTCTTCTGTGGCAGAATTTTAAACAATAACGTCCTGGAATTAGCCCCAGAGGAGATACTACTGGCAGAAAGTCATTGTCTGAGAGCATCAGTGAGAAAGTATGTCTCACTCTACACAAGCTGGTGGCAAAGTTCTCAATTTCTGTGTCCATTCTTTAGATGTCTTACTGACATCTCAGACCTTAAAGCTGCCTCTGAAAGGAGGTAGGCAGCCTTCCCCAGGACATTATGCTAGCTTCTCTGGGTCCTCAGAGAGCTATGATTATTTAGTACAAAAGCATTTGTAGTTGAGGCTTTTGAGAAATATAAAAACTGCTTACTAAGGGTCTGTCTATACACTCTCCCTTTCACCACCTCCAATTCCAACCCAGGTGTCTTTCCTGAACTCTATACTGTTTATCGAACTGCCTACTGAGAGCTTCCACTAGATTTACCCTGCAGATGATGGCAGAAAGTCATCATTTGAAGGCATTAGTGAGAAAGTATGTCTTCTGTCTTCCAGTATTACATTGCCCTCACACAATGGCATGACCTCATTCAGGCCAGAAATCTAGAAATCACCCACGACTTGACTTTTTCTATCTAACCCTTCCCCAAAGTCAGCTGGTGCTGCTTCTGCTAAGTCACTTCAGTCGTGCCCGACTCTGCACAACCCCATAGACAGCAGCCCACCAGGCTCCTCCATCCATGGGATTTTCCAGGCAAGAGTACTGGAGTGGGGTGCCATTGCCTTCTCCACCAAAGTCAGCTACCAGCTGTCATTTCTGCACCTTCTTTACACTTCTCTCAATTTCTACTATCTTCTTTTCCATCCCCTACGTGCTAAACCCTGATCTTTCTGGAAGGCAAGTTTGATCCTATGCTTGTTTGGGAACAGCCAGAGTTGACCTATTAACTCTATGCCACCAAAATCTAGGATCCCCAAGTCCAGAATGGACTCTTTGGACCTGAATAGCAACCAGATTATCCAGAGTAACATGGAGGGCTCTTGGATGTGTCTTGGGATTTCAGAGTCTGGCCAGAATCCCCAACCCATAGTTAAGGCAGTCTTTTTTTTCCTCCTCCAAAAATGGGAGAATTGGGTAAATTCTAGAGGCAAAGAGAGCAGTTCTTGGTTCATTTATGTCTGAAGATGAGCTGATTAGATAAAGCCAACCCCAAACTTACTCAGACCATTAACATAGGGGACCCAGTAAATGTTTCCCAGCAGTATCAAAACTTACCCTTTCTTCAAATAAGTAATTTAAAATGTCTTGTTCCTGTGTAATTTCAAAGAACTTCTTGTCTCCCATTTCTGATTTTCTATGTTTGAAGGACTCCTTTCCCCCAAGATATTGAACAAACTAAAATTCTAGACCGTTCAATATTTGTAAATATTTATGGATGTTAAAGCTGAGAGGGATGATGGAAGCTGGAGTAGTTTTCATTATCTCTTGAGTTTGGGGGATGTGTACAGGGAAGGTACCAGTCTCTGACAGAGCTTCATGTGTCTCTCAGAGAGAAAGCCTTGGCCAATCTAACCAAGGTTGTATTCTGAAGCAGACTTGCCCATCTCATCGCCCAAAGAGGCTGCTGAGTACCAAGAGGCTTTAGTCCTTCAGAACCCTCCCCTTTCATAGATTATTCAGTTGAGTGATTCCCTTCCTTTTAGCAATCTAACTCTGAATGTATAAAATTACTTTACATTGAAATGTATGCAAACTATATGCAAAACGAATATGATGAAACTGAATATAGATCACATGCAAATATTATTCAACCAAGCTTCTATAAAATGTCATGTACATGTCAATAAAAGTAAAGGATTTTAATTAATTCTGTCATTTAAAATTCATGTATTTATTCCATATTTTGTTTCCAGAACTTGTATTCAGTGTCAATATTGAAAGAACTATAAGCAGAAGGAATTACTGTACTGAATGTAGAACAATTGATTTCAGCTTACACTATGTCACTATGAGCAATTAACAGACATATTTGAAAGACAAACTATATTTCCAGAATGTAATTTTTTTTAAAGGGACAAAACATCTTTTTATGAAGTTAAATGAGGTTTAAACAGTCAAATTCATAGATTTGGTTGTTTACAAACATTTCTCCTACCTCAAAACAGACTGGAGATTTATTTGCTTGGAACAATTCAGAAAAAGAATAGATTCTGCCCATCAATCTGTTCTGTTTTGAGACAGAAGTTTTGTTTAACACATTTGTAGGACTTCCTAGAACTTACTGGAGTGTGAGTTGATGTCTCTGTGCATGTGTCCTCAGTTGCTAAGTCATGTCTGACTCTGCCACTCCATGGACTGTAGCCTGCCAATCTCCTCTGTCCATGGGATTTCCCAGGTAAGAATACTAGAGCAGGTTGCTATTTCCTTCTCTAGGGAATCCTCCCCACCCAGAGATCAAACTTGCAACTTTTACATTGCAGGCATATTCTTTACCACTGAGCCACCTGGGAAGCTGATTTCTCCATATCATTCCTTATTTCAGTCTCAGAAATGATGACTCATTTATTATTATCACTATATCTTTTATTTTAAAATGAGTAGCCATAACAAGAGGAAAGAAAATCAATCTCCTTTCAAAAATGTGAGAAATATCATTCTTCTCTCTACTTTATAATAAACAGTTACTGAATCCTTACAAAGGTGCAGGGCAAAATTGGGGGAAAAATGTATCTGCTTCTTTTAAAAATTTTCTTTAATTTAGTGGTACATCTATCCAGAAGAATGACTAATGTAGAAAATTATTCAAGATATACCATTAGGCTAAAAATACATAAAGCAAGTTGCAAAAAATGGGTATAGTGTGCTTTTACCTATAGTTGATTTATGTACAGAAAAATTATGGAGAGATAGCCAATACATATTTTAAAATGAGCTACCTTTAGATAATGGAGTAGGGAATATGAGGAGATTTGTACTTCATATTTTATATCTTTTTGAATTTCAATATTTTCTTAAAATATACTACTAATAAAAATAAAATTTAGAAGTATTTTCTCCATGTTTTGGTTGTCCAAAGGTTAGCAATACCCAGGCCTAGAAATTGCTTGTAGGAAAAAACTTTTACAAAGAGAGAGGAGATGAGTATCTGTGGGAGAAGTAAAGAGTGGACAGAGAAGATTAATGGACTGGGAAGAGAGTCCAGGAAGGAATAAAAGGAAGAGTAGGGAACATCTCTGAATGAGGAAAAGAATGTTCCATAGTGGGCAATGATTAAAGTGCTAACAAGTCTACTTTCTCATCACAGTGTCCCTGGAATATCATACAGGGCATGTCACCGTGGGCCCCTCTGTGTGAAGGGCCTTAGGGTACAGGTGCGTATGTCTATGGGCTCAACATCTCTTAGTAAGATTCGAATATTCTGGCTTTTCCATTATTCATATTGAGGAAACAATGGGGAAGCAGTTGCTAACCCTAAGTCATGAATGGACCCAATATGACACTCAGAGCTGAGAATTCCTGCTGGATAACACGCCTCTCACCAGATCAGTGCCACAGCCTGCACTTCTTCCAGCCCTGGTCTGCTAGGACTTATTCTAAACCTAGACCAAGTGGTGCTATAACCCTAAACACAAAAGCTGCCTCTTGGGAGCAGCTGTCACAAAGCACTTATTAAGTAGGCTCCAGAGACTCAGACTTTTGAGAGATAGAGGCTTAAGTCAAAGGGCCATGGGCTTCAAAGGGTATGGTGTAAGAAATAATATGCTCCAAAGTTTCTTAGGGACTTCACTGGCAGTCTGGTTTTTAAGACTTCCCTTTCCAATGCAGGGGGTGCTGGTTTGATACCTGTTCAGGGAACTAAGATCACACATACTTCGCAGCCAAAAAAAACAAAACATAAAACAGAAGCAATATGGTAATAAATTCAATAAAGGCTTTCAAAGTGGTCCACATCAAAAAAAAATCTTAATTTTTTTTTAAATTTGGGAATAAATAAATAATCCTGTGTGCTTATCTACAATTCTGAAAACTGTAGAAGTGCTGTAATTTGGGCTATACATCTAGTAATACCAACCATTTTTTTCTCATTGGAATTTTTTCCACCTATCTTTATTCTATTCTCAGGGATGCCACTGACTCAGTTCTCACCTCTCTTATCAACATCATAAATCTCTCCCCATCTACTGGGGTGTCCCCATGACTGTCCAACATGGTTGAGTAGCTCCCACTTGAAAAAAAAATCAGACATTCTTTGATTCTATAGACCCCTTCATATCTCTTCCCATTTTCTTAACCCATTCCATTAACACTGTTTGAGACTTTTGTTCACAGGTTAAATTACTTCGTCCATTTTCATTTATTCTTCCAGGCATTCCAATGCACTTCTGTCTCCTCTGCAGAAGAGGCTGCTCTTATGGCAATTACCAGCAACCTCCATATTGCCAATTCTAAAGAATGAGCCTGTCTTCATCCTGTATGTTAACCCCATCCTTTCTTTTCCCCATTCTTGAAACAGTTTCCTCTCTTGCCCTTTGTGATACCTTCTCTCCTTGATTCACTCTTATGTCACTGAACATAATAAGCCATAGACTGAAGGCTCAACTTTGGTACTTTAAAAAAAAAAAATGTATTCATTTTTGGCTGCACTGGGCTTTGTTGCTGTGCAGGGGCTTTCTCTAGTTGCGGTGGCGGTGAGCAGAGGCTACTCTCGAGTTGCGCTGTGCAGGTTTTGTATTACGGTGGCTTCTCTTGTTGCCGAGCACCAGCTCTAGGGCACGCAGGCTTCACAGTTGCAGCATATGGGCTCAGTAGTTCTGGCTTCCAGGCCCCGGATGTGGGTTTAGTAGTTGTGGTACATAGGCTTCGTTGCCCTGTGGCATGTGATGAACCGTGGATGAACCAGTGTCCTCTGCATTGCAAGGCAGATTCGTAACCACTGGACCACCAAGGAAGCCCCAGACTTCGATTCTTGATCCAAAACCTCATGAGAGCCCCAAGAAAAATATCTCATTGAGCCTGCCCAGGCTTAGGTCTGAGAGCTAATATTGAACCAGTGGGATGTATCTTTTCTGAACCCCTTTGTCATAGAAAATAGCAGATTTCATAGTGAAAAACAACCTGAGTATAATATACTGGAATCCCAATCTTTACTCTGCAAAATTCTAGAAACATCAACCCAATACTTTCTGACTGTAGTGTTTCAGAAGAGATGTCAGAAACCAGTCTAAGTTTTGTTCCTGTCTAGGAATCATTAAAGATCACAGGATCTTTTTTCTAGACTATTTTAAACATTTTGATAATTCTCTCCATAGATGAGTCTTTTTGTATACTAGACCAAAATTGCAAAGAGAGGATAATGCTATTTGTAATAAGGAGAGAAAACTCAAATAGGGAAGGAAAACATTAGTGATTCATAGGAGAAGAGAGAGGATTTAAATAGATTTAAAAAGTGATGTTTCAGGTAGAAGAAAAATACATAAAAGTCACTCAACCCCAGATCATGGATCCTTTAAGAAAATGAATTAATGGTGTCGAATATAGGAAATAAATGGCTAGATGAATAATTCATAACTTTGTAGCATGTGAAATGATAATAAAAAGATGGTAGAAGTGATTTCAACTTAAAGTAGGCCAGATGAAAGAATACCCACTGTAACTAAATAATTTTTCCCAGTGTCTTGGGAAAAAATTCTTACTTCTTGGGGAAAATTGTCAGTAAATATTACATTTATTTCAGCGTCCTACTTTGTTAAGGTTTTACAGGCCTAGTTAAATGCTGTTTCTCTTGTCTAATTTAGCTAATGAAGGATCATGGGATAAATGAGATCTAATTTCTTCATATACCAAAGAAAGTTTGGATCAAAAATATTTGGCACTCTAGCCAATACTGCTTTTAGACTCAGATAATGGTTTCCACTCCAGGCCCTTGCTCTAGAGGACTCCACCCCCATTCACTCTTCCATGTAGGCAGTCCGACCATGAAGCCAGGAGCATGTGCCCACCCACACACCATGCCCACCCCCAGTGCCCACGTTGGAATTTTCTGCCCAAACAACCCTGAATCATCCACCAGGGCTTGCAGAGGCTGTTTCTCTAGATTCCTTCTTTGCTTGTCATATCAAGTAAGGAAGAACCACTTTGACTCAGATGGTATTGAGAAATATGCCAAACTATTGTTGAATAGTACTTTCTTGATGGATGGAAAGTAATCATGACTTCTATGTCTCATTTTATTCTTATGAAGGACATGTGTTAAGACATTCATCAACGTGTAACTCAAGTATCTTCTGGCTCACAGGGTCCTCACCTGCTGAATAAGAGCTTAGTGCCTTTGCCAAATTGCCCTGGTTATTTCTGACACTCAACGAAACAGACCCATATGGGACTTTTTTTGGGGATTCACGGTAACCCTACATACCCTCCTGATTCTCAGATGCCTCCCTAAGGAGGACCCCGTCCCATGCCTTGCTTTTTGTCTTCTTGATCTTCACACTTCTAGGAAGGCACCAGCTGACCTCAGCAACGTGCATTCTGTCTCTCCTGGGCAGGCACCTTTGGTCATACATAGGACAATATGACAGGCAGAGTTTAAGATGCCACCTGCTTTATCAGCCACCACATGATTAAATGAAGTGCCCATACATTATTTGATCTATGTTGGCTTCTTTCACTTAGAGAATGTTCTTCAGGTTCACCCATGTTGTTGCTGATGGCAGGATTTCCCTCTTCTCTATGACTGAGTGTTATAGAGAACTGCATATTGTTTTAAGTCAGTAAGTTGTGGTGATTCGTTACACAACTATAGAGACGCTATGGTTTCCATGAACAAAGGGGAAGATCAGTACTCTTGTATTTGCTCCTGTCTCTTGGGTGTCTCCTGTTCTCATTTTCAGCAGACATGAATCACTTCCAGCCCCTAGAAGCTTAAAGCCCTCACTCAATCTGCAGGTTCCCCTGTGGGCAGCTGGATGGCATCAGTCCTGGGGTCTCCCCGGGTGTCCCACTGGCACTCGCTTCTTCAGGGTGGAGGATGCTGGCTCTTAGGATTTCCAGACACCACAGATTTGTTCCCATCCCAGAACCAGGAGATGAAAACAAGCCAGACTGTCCTTGTCTTCCTCTCTCCCTTCTGTCTTCTCATTTCCCAGTGTCTCCCCAACTAGATTCTGATGAAAGTTATTTGCAGGATTCCCATCAGTTCCATGAGTGACAGGAGACTGATGTCAAGTGAGAAAATGAAATGTAAATTTTATTAAACACCCCCTCTCATCTCCACGTATCAATGCAGATTCCAGCTGAACATAGCAAATCAAATCCTGCCTATGCCCAGCCTCGGGGCACATGGAAAATCATTTCTCCTTAATACCATTCCTTTCTAGTAAAATATTTTTCTGTTTGGTAAATGAAAATTGTAAATGCAAACCTTGTATTAATCCCAGTGAAAAGCATATCTTCAAAATGAGCATCTGAAGGAGGGAGCAGAGAAGAGACAAGGGAAGATTCAGGGACAAAGGAGAAGTCGGGGACTGGGGAAACAGTATTTAGCTGTGTCATGCACAGTCCCGACTCATGGCTGCGCAGGGATGCGTATCCACAGAATAAATGGTGACATTCTTTGAAAGCTTGGACCATGAGGACATTTATCTACATGCTGTCCTGTCTCAGAGATAATAAAGATCTTAAATCTGATACACTGTCTTGAAATTGCATATAAATATAGAAGCTTCATTCTGGGTGTATGTGCACAATTACAGGCTTGTCTGGGCTTTTGCCCAGTGGTGTCTGACTGTGTGTAGAGAAAAATCTTGATTTGGGGATCTTAAAAGTTGAAACCAGTTTTGATTGCATATTTATTGTAGAAAAAATAACCCAAAATTTGAGCCAAAAATGAATACAGAAAATACCATAGCTATTTTAAATGCACACACACTATCCAAATTTCACTTGACAAATTTGAATGAAAAATGTAAATACTGGTTTCTGCTTTATTTTTTAAAGAAAGAAAGTAATTTATTGAATTTATTTTCTTTTAATTTCTTCAAATTAAGTGGATAGACTATTTTTGAAATGACGTTTTTTTCAGGAACAGATCTTTATTTAGATCACCTGTTCTGATTTGCCTGAGATTGGGGGGTTTCCAGGATATAAGACTTTCAGCACAAAAACCAGAAAACCCCAGAAAGTTCCACACATACAATGATGAGTTGGTCACCCTAATATATTACTATCATGAATCATACAAAATAGTCATGTCTTATACTCTGATAATGCTTCCCAGGTGGCGCCAGTGGTAAAGAACACACGTCCCAAGGCAGGAGACATAAAAGACATGGGTTTGATCCCTGGATCAGGAAGATCCCCCGCAAGATGGCATGGCACCCCACTCAAGTATTCTTGCCTGGAGAATTCCTATGGTCCATAGGGTTGCAAAGAGTTGGAAATGACTGAAGTGACTTAGTGCACACACACACACACACACACACACACACACACACACACACACTCTAATAAATTATTAACATTGTAGACTTTATTTTGGGGAAATGGTTTTGAGCAAAATAAACTTACAGGTGTATCTGGAAATGGTCTCCTTGACTTAGTCAAGCATGGCAGATAGCATTCAGGCTTCCAAAATAAGTGAGAACAACTCAAGCATTATACTTGTTAGCTGAGAAAATGGCGTTCTTATCTTTTCTTTTCTTGTGGTGAAGCTTTAAAGACTTTCTTCCTAGTACAGCTACAAGTAATCAATACAAACAAAAGCGGGGGAGGGGGCGTGGAGGAATAGGGAGATTTGGATTAACACATATACACTACTGATGTTACATATAAAATAGATAACCAATGAGAACAAACTGCATAGCACAGAGAGCTCTACTTGATGCGCTGTGGTGACCTGAATGGGAAGAAAGGCCAAGAAAGAGGGGGTATACGTATATGTACTGCTGATTCAGTTTGCTGCACAGTAGAAGCTAACACAACACTGTAAAGCAACTAAACGCCAATAAAAATGTATTAAAAAAAAAAAAGGAGTGTGAGTATTGCTTAGGAATGTGCTAGAACATAACTCGGAGAAGGCAATGGCACCCCACTCTAGTACTTTGCCTGGAAAATCCCATGGACAGAGGAGCCTGATAGGCTGCAGTCCATGGGGTCGCTAAGAGTCGGACACAACTGAGTGACTTCACTTTCACTTTTCACTTTCATGCATTGGAGAAGGAAATGGCAACCCACTCCAGTGTTCTTGCCTGGAGAGTCCCAGGGACAGGGGAGCCTGGTGGCTGCCTTCTATGGGGTCACACAGAGTTGGACACGACTGAAGCGACTTAGCAGCAGCAGCAGCAGAACACAACTGATGTCGCATAAACAAATGCTTTGAATTAAAAGATAGAACCCAGTTTAGATACAGTTTTGCATTTAATATCTGAAAATTAAGTCAAGTATTGGGCTAAATAGTGCATTCATTTTCCAAAAGAACTGTAACATTTCTTACCTAGCAAAAGTTGGGCCCTGAGATCTGAGGCCCTGAGGGCACTATATTTAGAATTTAAAAATAATGCCACACTATTTTCTGCACAAGAAGAGAGTTTATATGGAAATGTAAAATTTTTAACTTAAATTATTGTACTGGAATCCACAATCCTTGATTGCTTAATTAAATATATTTGATTTCTTAACTATTCTTCCTTTTTGATATTTTTGTGTACAAAATAACTAAAATAGGGTACTTTGCTTTAAAAATGGGTATGAATGATACATGTGAAGAACATAAAGGTAGCACTAACATAAGGCAAATTTGTAAGGTCATTAACATGTATATTTTGGGTTTGCCTAGATCTTTGTCTTATTTTATTTCTTCCAGTCTTAGTCTCCAACCCTTTTGTTTTCAAATCAGCTCATCCCAGATGTATTTCAAGCTCTGGACCTATCGTTTCTGCATTGTTCCTTCAAACTTACCCATCCAGTGACCCATTTTTGTCTAGAATTTCTACATAGTTTCACAGAATCATTTACACTCATGTTTTAATGTTACTTATATCACACCTTCTATGGTATTTTCATTTGAACAGATTGAACAGATTTCTCAAGGCAAGGCTTAAAGGAGTAGACCTAAAGAAATTCCAATTACTGAAGACAGCTATTTTATGAGAGGTCCCTCAATAATATACTAGTGTCTTGTTGCTGTTATTGCCATAAACTTCCTGCCTTAAAACAACTCAAATTTATTTTCTTAAAATTTTGGATGTCCAAAGTCTGATATCAGTTTCATTGAGCTAAAATAAAAATGCTATCAAGGGTGACTCCTTCCTCAGATTCGAGGGGAAAATCTGTTTCCTTGCCTTCTTCATCTTCCCACGGCAACCTGTATCCCTTGGCTTGTGGGCACTCCTCTGTCTTCAAAACACATTACTCTTACATCTCCACTCCAACTTCTTGATTCACATCTACTGGTTTTCTGATCTCCTGCCTCTCTAAGGACCCCTGCCATAACATTTAGGGCCTATCTATATAATCCTAGATAATCTCTTCATTTCCAGAACTTTGATTTTTTAAATATTTTTTATTGTGGTAACAATCACTAATACAAAATATGCTATTTGAGCCATATTTATCTGTACCATTCAATGGAAGTAAGTACATTCACACTGTCATGCAACTCTCTCCATCTTCCTAATTTTTCACTTTCCTAAACTGAAACTCCAGTAGTCATATAAGAGGTGGACCATAAAGAAGGCTGAGCACCAAAGAATTGATGCTTTGAACTGTGGTGTCGGAGAAGACTCATGAGAGTCCCTTGAACAGCAAGGAGACCAAACCAGTCAATCCTAAAGGAAATCAACCCTGAATGTTCATTGGAAGGACTGATATTGAAGCTGAAGCTCTAATAATTTGGCCACCTGATGCAAAGGGCCAATTCATTGGAAAAGACCTTCATGCTGAGAAAGATTGAGGGCAAGAGGAGAAGCGGGCAACAAAGGATGAGATGGTTGGATGGCATCACTGACTCAATGGACATGAGTTTGAGCAAACTCCAGGAGATAGTGGAGGACAGGGAAGCCTGGCCTGCTGCAGTCCATGGCGTCACAAAGAGTTGGACAGGACTTAGCAACTAAACAACAACAAACTGAAACTCTGTCCTGATTAAGCACTGAGTCCTCATTCCCCAACCCCTACCCTGGGCCCCTGGCATCTATCAGTGTACTTTCTAACTCGATGAATTTGACTATTTTAGGTATCTATTATAGGAATCGAACAGTATTTTTCTGCATCTACTGTATACTGGGATGTATTTTTAAAGTTGATTTCATGTATGTCCTACAAACAGATTGTACCTTCTTTCCCCCTCCCCCACCATGCTATACAGCAGGTTCTCATTAGTTATCTATTTTATACATAGTAGTATGTATATGTCTATCCCAATCTCCCAGTTTATTCCCTGCTTTAACCCCTTTGGAGAAGGAAGTGTTAACTCACTCCAGTATTCTTGCCTGGAGAATCCCATGGACAGAGGAGCCTGGTGGGCCATAGTCCATAGGGTCGCAAAGAGTTAGACATGACTGAGCAACTAACAGTCAACAGTTTCCCCCTTTGTGTCCATATGTTTGTTCTCTATGTCTGTGTCTCTGATCTTTAATTTAATCACATCTGGAAGTCCCCTTTGCTATGTAAGGTAGCACTCACAATCTCAGGGATTAGGGTGAAGGTAGCTTTGGATCAACCATTATTCAACCTCCTACAAATAATATTCTCTCTTGTTACTTATGTCTATGGTGAGGTTGGTTCTGTTGGAAGGAAAAGTTAGAGGGATGACAAAACTTACCCCTCCATGCAGCTGAGAGAAAACTTGGGAATTGGGGATAGAGTCCTGCATGGTAGTAACCACCAGCATCACACACCTCTGTGGTCCCTGTTGTCATGAGGATGGAGAGGTCATAGAATGAGATCCTCTGTCCACTTCTGCCCACTCATCTCTAAAGGCCCCCCCAAGTGCTGTCGGGATGGGGTTACAGGAGCTGCTGGAAAGGGGCCATAGACACAAAGATCAAAGTCACTGAACCAGTTAGATCTTGAGGCAAGTGATGTTTTAGTGATCAAGAAATCCAATACAGAATATTTATCTTTTTCTTCATATGCACAATTTCCTCCTCCTTTCCTCCATGATCCGGGTCCTATACGTTCTTTGGGGCCTAGACAAAGTCTACCTCTGGTCTCTCGTGCCCCAGTGAGCTTTCCCTTGCCTGGGAGGTCTATGCTGTCCTCCTTAAAATACAAGCTCATGACCAGGTGAGGAGTGGCTAGTGACACTTCAGAGAATATGTCTGTTTCCCCAGCCAGGTGATAGACATACTGACACACAGACCGTCTCCTGTATCTTTGAGTTCTCCACCACAGTCCTAATCCAGTGACTTAGTAGCAGTGGATGTGGATGTGGAATGAATGAGCACAGGAAAACTAGTTTCCTAAATCAGACTGGAGGGGAGAGTTGTGCTTTACCATATTTGCCAATAAATATTTCTAAATACTTGTGATGGTCCTAGGCAATGAGGAGAGTAGTTGATATATGTTGATAGATTGATCAATAAATTGACCCTTAAGGTACTACAGCAGTTCAGTGGTTAAGACTTCATATTTCCAATGCAGTGGGCACAGATTTGATCCCTGTTTGGGGAACTAAGATCCCACATATTGTAAGACCAAAAAAGAAAAAAAAATGTATAATCACACAGTGTTTCATAAACACTTAAAGTCAATAATAAGTCTATTTCACTATCACACCACTTTTAGATTTTTAATTTAATGCTACCGTAAAGTTTCTGGTCACTGGCAAAAAATATTGTAACAGAGAAAAGGAAGATTAATATACTTAATAATCAAAAGCCTCTAAAAATTGTTTAGGAAAAGATGACCAAGGCCAAAACCCACCCCTAATTAAACTGATAAACATACTTCTCACAAAAGAAAAAATACAAATAAAAATAAACATGTAAAAAGGCTCATTTCAATGTGGTCAAACTGAATTCAAAAAACAAGGTGATACCACATTTCATTTATCCAATTGGCAAATACTTGAAGGACTTTTAATACCTAGTATATAAGAATACTCTATTGTTGGCAAAAATACACCCTAATAAGTATTTCCATGAATTATTGGGGTGGCTTTCAGTTGGCATAAACTTTATAGAGGACAATTTGATCATTATCAAAAAACTTTAAAATGTATACATATTTGTCTAAGTGAATCAAAAATGAAAGCTTTACCTAAATAATCCATTGGATTACCATTGCACTTATATGCCAAAATGATAGCTAATTCCCCAGACTATCCATAATTAAATCAAGAAATAAGTAAATGAGATAAATTGATACAGCCATATAATTAAAAGATGTTGATTCATTGAAATTATGTTTTCATATAATAATTGCATTAGAAATCCTTGTTTTTCACTAGTAAGTCAAATATGCAGGATGCAAAAAAAGCATGATCTCACATACATTTGTATGTTTTATTATGCCCATTATTTATATATGTGTGTGTTAACAGGAGTTATCTCTGAAAGATGGTTTTATTTGTTTCATATTCTCTTTTTTATTTTGTTTTATTCAGAATTTCAACAATTAACAAGTTACTTTGTAATCAGATAAAAATCCTTGTGGTTATTGTTATTTAGTCTCTAAGCTGTGTCTGACTCTTTTGTGACTGCATGGACTGTAGACCACCAGGCTCCTCTGTCCATGGGATTTCCCAGCAAGAACACTGAAATGGGTTTCCATTTCCTTCTCCAGGGCATCTTCCCTACCCAGGGATCAAACCTGTATCTCTTGCTTGGCAGGCAGATTCTTTACCACTGAGCCACCTGGGAAACAACCCTTCCTCTCCCCCACAAATCCATAAGTTCTATTTAAAAGGAACTAGAGGGACTCAGCGGAGAAGGCAATGGCACCCCACTCCAGTACTCTTGCCTGGAAAATCCCATGGACGGAGGGGCCTGGCAGGCTGCAGTCCATGGGGTCGCTAGGAGTCAGACACGACTGAGCGACTTCACTTTCACTTTTCACTTTCATGCATTGGAGAAGGAAATGGAAACCCACTCCAGTGTTCTTGCCTGGAGAATCCCAGGGACAGGGAGCCTGGTGGGCTGCCGTCTATGGGGTTGCACAGAGTCGGATACGACTGAAGCGACTTAGCAGCAGCAGCAGCAGCAGAGGGACTCAGACTTTATTTTTTTGGGCTCCAAAATCACTGCAGATGGTGACTGTAGCCATGAAATTAAATGATGCTTACTCCTTGGAAGGAAAGTTATGTCCAACCTAGATAGCATATTCAAAAGCAGAGACATTACTTTGCCAACAAAGGTCCATCTAGTCAAGGCTATGGTTTTTCCAGTGGTCATGTATGGATGTGAGAGTTGGTCTGTGAAGAAAGCTGAGTGACAAAGAATTGATGCTTTTGAACTGTGGTGTTGGAGAAGACTCTTGAGAGTCCCTTGGACTGCAAGGAGATCCAACCAGTCCATTCTGATAGAGATCAGCCCTGGGATTTCTTTGGAAGGAATGATGCTGAAGCTGAAACTCCAGTACTCTGGCCACCTCATGTGAAGAGTTGACTCATTGGAAAAGACTCTGATGCTGGGAGGGATTGAGGGCAAGAGGAGAAGGGGACGACAGAGGATGAGATGGCTGGATGGCATCACTGACTCGATGGACGTGAGTCTGAGTGAACTCTGGGAGTTGGTGATGGACAGGGAGGCCTGGCATGCTGCGATTCATGGGGTCGCAAAAAGTCGGACACGACTGAGCAACTGAACTGAACTGAACTGAGAGGGATTTCCCTGGCTGTCAAGTGGTTAAGACTGCACTGCTAGTGGTGGGGAGGGAGCCAAGTTCAATCCCTGGTCCAGAAACAAGGATCCCACGTGCCACTCAGCATGCCCCCCCCCCCAAAAAAAAAGTTTTAAAAGGACTAGAGACTCTACCCTCTGAGCTGATAAACACTTCTCCCCGACGCTAGCCTGGGAAGTGCCCACCTGTGAAAATTCACTTTGCACTGACTTGCCTTCCCCTCTACCCACTGTGGGAGAATCAGCTGAAGAGGACCAAGTTGCAGGAGAGGTGGGACACGCCAACCAGGGAGAAGTCATGGAACCTGAAGTCGCTTGGCAAGCCTCCCTTCCTGCTTTTATTCTTCATCACCTTGGTCAGCTTGGTTCACAATTAAGATGAACATAGTCTGCTCGTTCTAGTACAGCAGAAGGGCTTTTCCACTAGACCCAGGAGGAAATGTTATTCTTATTGCTCTTCGTCTTCAGTGTCCCAGCTCTGATGGGATGGAGGAAGTGTGCTTAACGGTGCAGTAGGCAGACGATGGAAGTGGTAATAACAAGAGCACTGACTAGACTCAATATTAGTGATGGTGCTGGGGAGCCGTCCTGGCTTTGGGCTGCCTGAAGGCAGTGGTGATCCCCTGCTTGTCCTGTCTGTCAGTCTATTTGATCTCCAAATGAATTGCTTTTGATAACAGCTATATAAATGCAGAACTGATCCGCTGGGCCTTCTTAAATGAGACTCCTCGCTTTCATCTCCCAGTCATTTCAAAAAGCAGATAGACTTGTTAGAGGTTTTAATGCAATGATTTATGTTTTATCTTGCCTGGTTCGAGGCAGCATTTATTTAGCACTAAATTCTTCCCGAGCCTCTATGGTGAGGGAAGAAACGTTTGAACACACAACATTTGGGGTTTCTTTTTTTAAAAAAATAAACTCAATAATATATGTTTTTCTCCTTTATTATGGTCAGGAAAGGCAAAAAAGTTTATTTTAAGGAAGAAGGGAGGGAATGGAAAAAGTCACCATACAAAACACTTCCATTATCAACCCTTGGCAATGTTATGGAGAACCAGAAAGGACCAATATCAATTCTCCAATTCTATAAAACAAAGCATTAAATTTTCCCACCCAATGACTATCAGAAAAAGAAATCACATTGAATTTCAATTAAAACATAGAAAGATTCGTTTTCTCATCTTTGTTCCCATGTTTGCATTTTTATAAAAGAACAATATGTAGAAGTCCCCATTGTTTCTCTTTCTCATACTTGCACTTTCTAACCTCCTTCTGCTTTTATCACTTTCCCCTTGTATGAATGGAGAAAATTGTCTTATTAAAGAGAATGGAGCATCATTCATAAAACACAGAATATTTTCTAACAAGCTTTGTTCATTCACCACTCAAAGACTGTACACAAGCTTGTTTAAGAGATACAGTTAGGGGAAAAGACACAACCTGTTGCAACCAGAAAATGAAATAGACCTTGATTTCTCCTTCATTAGAGGAAATCTCTCCCTTCATGAAATACTGCTATAAGAAGCACATTGTAAATTGTATATTTGTATATAAATCAATTCATGTAAATGAATTGTAACACTTGCTATTTGAAATGGCTTTCAAATCAAATACATTATGATTTTCAAATAAAACTATAGCCCAAGTATGAACTTTGCATTGATTGGTAAAAAGGAGATTGCTGCTAAGTCACTTGAGTCGTGTCCGACTCTGTACGACCCCATAGATGGCAGCCCACCAGGCTCCCCCGTCCCTGGGATTCTCCAGGCAAGAACACTGGAGTGGGTTGCCATTTCTTTCTCCAATGCACGAAAGTGAAAAGTGAAAGTAAGTCGCTCAGTCGTGTCCGACCCTCAGCGATTCCATGGACTACAGCCTACTAGGCTCCTCCGTCCATGGGATTTTCCAGGCAGGAGTACTGGAGTGGGGTGCCATTGCCTTCTCTGAAAAAGGAGATTATTTTGCCATAAAACATCGTAACAATTTATTCCAATCATTGTGCAGTAAGACAACCTGCAATGGCATCATCTCTAAAGTGCTATATAATAGAGCAGAGAAGAAGAGACCACACGGTGTGAAACACATGGCATCTCTACTTCTAATAGGAGAGAGAATTGTTTTTTTTGATAAGTAGAGGGACTCATAATTCAAAATATCAAAGCTACCTGGAGATGGATTAAGAGTTTTTTCTACTTGATAGAAAACACATTTGTGTCCTGTGTAGGGTTTTCACTTTATTTTCCTTTTGAATCATAAGAACAGAGAAAAGAAGCATTTTAAATGCTTGAACATTTGGTTAAAGCAGCCTATATTGTCATCCTTGCCTTGAATGCAACAGGTTACAGCTGCTGGCAATAATTAGATTGCCCCTGTGATTCTTTTTTTTCTTGTTACTCTTTCTAAATGTTTATATAAATACTAAAATATGTATAAAGTTTCTTGAAACAAAATATGCAAGTTAAAGGGGAACTGGCAAATGCATCATTTTCTTGAAAAAATGCCTTATATTGATAATTATAAAAATAATAATTTTAAGAGAGGGTGGAATGAATTGGGAGAATAGTATTGACATATATACACGACCATGTGTAAAACAGATAGCTAGCGGGAAGCTGCTATATACCACAGGGAGCTCAGCTCTGAGTTCTTTGATGATCTAGAGGAGTGGGATGGGGGAGGGGTGGGAGGGAGGCTCAAGAGGGAGGGGATATATGTATACATACAGCTGAACTGATTGATGTTGCTGTGCAGCAGAAACTAGCACAACATTGTAAAACAATTATACTCCAATAATAAAATAATAATAATTATAGCTTGTAGTGATAAAAATATTTTCCAACTACTTATATTAAGTGATGCAGTAGTTTGAGTCCCCTTTTCAGATGAGCAAGGTAGTAAACTAAAGGCCGTATATCTTGGAGACAATATCGTGATGATTATTCACCTGATGCTTACTTTTCTGCCTTTCTGATAGGACACCAGATAGCTTATACTTTTTTTTTTTTAATACAGGCATTTTGGTTGAGTACAGAGCGCCATATAAAAAGCCTTGGGAAAGTATATTCTTAAAAAGGACTGTACCATTTAATATCCTATAAAGAGAAAAATTACAATAATGAATTTTAAAAGCTTTATAAATCACAGCTAAACTGATCACTGTGAAAAACAAACCTAGTTAGCAGATGATGTAGATTCAGTCCCTGGGTCATGAAGATCCTCTGGAGTAGGAAATGGCAACCCACAACAGTTTTCTTGCCTGGAAAGTTCAATGGACAGAAGAATCTTGTGGGCTACAGTCCATGGGGATGCAAAGAGTCAGACATGACTGAGCGACTGAGCATAGCAGCAATAGCACACTTAACAGATGGTCTAGTCTTAATCCCATGTTATACAATGTGAAGTATTTTATTACTATAATTATTAACAGCACTATTATTTTTTGCTCTGGACAATACTGAGGCTCAGAATTGTAAAGTGATTTGCCTAATGTAAGTCATACTAGAGCTAGTTCTGAATTTTGAATAAATTTGGATCTCTTGACTTTAAGACCAGGAACCTCCCAAGATACCAATGCTTTGATTGAAGGGAACTCAACTGGTTCTCAAGATGAGCTCCTCCCTAGTGAAAGACATGATTATGACCCATTTTCATTCTCCCATTGACAGGCCCTGGTTGTTCTTGTGGCTTCCTCAAGGCTGCAGAAAATTGGTTTCTTAAATGTTCACTCTTCTCTTTTTTGATTTGTGTATTCAACTTTCACATGATCCAAAATTTATTTCTGGAGGAGAATGTCATGAATTTTATTAGCCAAATGTATTTCCAAAAATGATATTTATTTGGGACAAGATCATAACTAGAGTATATTTTATTCTTTCTTGAAATTGTGCCAGCTTCATCATTCTCAAACATAATGCATATTTATATCTCTTTATGTATTAATAGTTGCACACTTCTCTATTTCTATTGTATTTATCTAAGTACATTTCTCTCCCTTTGCCTATAAAGTTTTGAGGTCATAGGGATCTTGATTTGCCTTCATAGATCAGGCTTAGAGAACTGTAAGTAAATTAAGAGTTCTCCATTTAATTCCATTGTATTAGAGATAGAAATAAAATCTAAATAGATTAAATAATGAAATTCTACAAAAGAAGCAAAGGGACAATGTAAAAGGCCATGATAAGTACGCCTTTTACTTACCCACTCATACAGTTTTAGTGGGGGCTTTCAAAAACTGTTAGCATATTTCTAAAATTGTATATGGACTTCCCTTGTGGCTCAGCTGGTATGTGGGTTTCAACCATAAAAGCAACGTCTCTCCCTTCCCATCTTCTTTGATTGTTTTTCATATACATGTGCTTATTTTAACACAGGCAGATGGTATAAGAAAGCTAGTATTTAGAAAGTGGGGCTCTGGAGTCAGCTATTGGGGTCTGAATCTTCACCACTTACCACCTCCGCAACTTTGGTCAAGTTGTTTAACTTCTCTATGCCTTACGTTTCTCTTCTGTTAAATAGCATAATAGTAGCCACTACCATGTGGACTGTTATAAACTGATCTATAGAAAAGAACATGCCTGGAGAGTGAAAACGTTCAATAAAGGGTAGTCGTCATTATTACTGTAACCAATAAATGGAGCAACATGAAAGAGTTAGTCACTCAGATGTGTCTGACCCTTTGTGTCCCCATGGACTGTAGCCCGTCAGGCTACTCTGTCCATGAAATTCTCCATGCAAGAATACTGGAGTGGGTTACCATTCTTTTCTCCAGGAGATTTTCCCAACTCAGGGACTGAACCCAGGTCTCCTGTATTGCAGGCAAATTCTTTACTGTCTGAGCCACCAGGGAAGCATGGCAAGTGGGAATAATCAAAATGTAACTCATCACCTTTATCTTTCACCACCTTTTCACATTTTATGGGCTGGAGAACAGCTTTCTCCCGCCACTTGATGAAAATTCAGCAGACCACAGGTTTTACCTGTCCTCCCACTTATACTAGATAGTTCTGCATACTTTGTGATATAAAAATGTAGCTTTTATTTAAGAAAATAGAAGTGGTCCATTCAAGATCAGTCAACACTTCAACTTCATAGAAAAGTAAGAGTCCACCTCCAGCTGGTGTGGATGGTCAGCTTGTGCAGGTGGTCAGCTTGTGTGTGTACTTGAGTTCTGCTTTCTTACTCTGTTCACCCCTCCCTCCTCTAGCTGCTGGGTCCAAAGTGGCACTTTGAAAAAAGACAAGAAAATACGTTTTGGCCATGTGGCAGGCACTATTGGAAATGGATGTTTACCCTCCCTGAGCCCCTCCCTTTGAGCAGATTTTTCAACCTAATTTTTATGTGGTTGTCAGAAGACAGTTGTTGGTGGGTGTCTTTTGTTTCTGAATATGTCAGGAATAGAGGCTTTGATTGCCTTTGTTCTAGACTAGTGGTCTCCAACCTTTTAGGCACCAGAGACCAGCTTCATGGAAGATCGTTTTTCCATGGACCGGTGGAGGCGGGTATGGTTTCAGGGTGATTCAAGCACATAACACTTATTGTGCGCTTTATTTCTACTATTATTACATAAGCTGCACCTCAGATCATCAAGCGTTAGATCCTGGAGTTTGGGAACCTCTGTTCTAGATTATTTTTCAAGGGAGGTTGTATAGTTAGCAGCCTCAGAAGACTAGAATAATGTCTCCCTCCAGAGAAAACAATAGCCATGTGTACTGTCCAGTATAAAAGATCTAGATTCCTTGAGCTCATGGTTTCTCTTCTGTAATGCAACCCACTGTTCATGAAGGTGTCATCTGACCCTTTCTGCAATTTCTATAGAAACTGGTGCTTCAGGAACTCGTGCAAGACAATGCTGATTTTTCTGGATATTGGTAGTGATGTGAGTAATAAAGCCTTGGTTTCTGACCCAGCAGTCTCCTGTCTTCTGTCAGCATCCATGAAATTGTGGGAAGTGATCTCCCCAGCTTGTGCAAAAGCAAAATTTCAGACCTTTCACAGTTCTTAACAAAAGGACCTTCCTTGGATCCTCAGAGACTTCTGCTTTGGGAAACTTCCTCTCAATTACATTTTCCTTCTCATAGGTGATGTATTCCCTGGATTCCCAACTCCCTCTTCAGTGCCTATTTTTTCATAAAATCACACTACACAGACTCTGTTAAAAAGTATTCACTCTTGGAAGAGTAGAACTAAAAATCTCCAAGCTGGCTCTCTCATGTGGCCAACATCTGGACCATAGGAAGTATGCATACTTTGCAAACATTGCAAGTGCAAGTCAATTCTGATGTTGATATATGCCACTGTAGCTCTCCATGGCATGAATTAGGCATCAGTCCTCTGCATTACCCAGAAAGGCATGTATTTCAAGTTTTACAAGTGATCCCGTAAAAGTCAGTAGCTCAGTGGTAGAAAATCTGCCTGCAAATGCAGGGGAGAAGGAAATGGCAACCCACTCCAGTATTCTTGCCTGGAGAATCCCATGGATGGTAGAGCCTGGCAAGCTACAGTCCACGGGGTCGCACAGAGTCGGACACGACTGAAGCTACTTAGCATGCATGCATGCATGCCAATGCAGGAGACCTAGGTTCGATCCCTGATCCGGGAAGATCCCACATGCTGTGAGGTAGCTAAGCCCATGCACCAGAACTATTGAGCCAGTGCACCTTCTGAAGTCCAAGCGACCTAGAGCCCCTAAATTGCAACAAAAGATGCCACCACAGTGAGAAGGTGCACATGGCAACCAGAGAGTAGTCCTGATTGCTGCAACTGGAGAAAAGCCTACTCAATAATGAAGACCCAGCACAGCCCACACCCCCCAAAAGGCACTTTCATGATTAGCAGTCTGGTCCATTCCTAAATATTGTATTGTAAAGATATAATAACCAAGATAAAATTCACTCAAAGGACTCCATAGCAGAATGGATATGACAAAGAAGTCGGTGAATTTGAAGATACATATATCAATAGAAATTATCTAGTCTGAACTATAGAAAAATATTGAAAAAGAAATATCCAATATGAAAAAGATAGCCTGACTAGTCTTAAAATAATTGATAAAATTGCATTGTTTTGAACTCCTTAATAAGGATCTTCCACACCCAATGGGTTTCAACAAATTATATTGGCAAAATTGGTCATCCAAAGGTGAAAAAAATAAACTTTGACTTTGTATAAAATGTAACTCAAATGGATTATGGATCTAAAAAGGTAAATGTAATCATATTTGTGGAAGAAAACTTAAGAGAAAATCTTCATGACCCAAATTAGAGGAACATTTTTTTGGGTATTCATCAAAGAAAATATTGCTGTTTCATTTAAAATTTTAAAAATTGCTCTATGAAAAACTCTAGTTAATTAAAAGACAACTATAGACTGACAAATACATTTATGTGTCACATATCCAACAAAGGACTTATATTCTGAATACAATAAAGGACTCTCAAACTCTGTAATAGTAAAATAAACAACCTAATTTTAAAATGGACAAAGGGCTAAATTAGACACTTCAAAAAAAAAAGAACAAATATGGTAAATAATCACATGAGAAGATGATCAAAATCATTAGCCATTAATGAAATAGTAATTAAAACTACCATATATCCATTTAGATAGCTAAACATTTTTTAAAAAAATTACAAGCACAATATCAAGTGCTGGTGAAGATGTGGAGGAAATGAAAATCTCATACATTACTGGAGATAATAAAAAATAGTTCATCCACCATAGAAATGGTTTGTCAGTTTCTTATAAAAAACAAAAATGCATTTACCCTATGATCCAACAATTTCTCTCTGGATATTAATCCTAAGGAAATGAAAACTTAATGTTCACACAAAAATCTGTACATGCATGTTTATCAGTCACTAAGTTGTTTCCGACTCTTTGCAACCCCATGGACTGCAACATACCAGGCTTCCCTGTCGTTCACTGTTTCCCAGAGCTTGTTCAAGTTCATGTCATTTGAGTCAGTGATGCTATCTAACCACCTCATCCTCTGCCACCCTCTTCTCCTTTTGCCTTCAATGTATCCCAGCATCAGGGTCTTTTCCAATGAATCAATATTTCACATCAGGTGGCCAAGGTATTGGCGCTTCAACCTCAGCATCAGTCCTTCCAATGAATATTCAGGGTTGATTTCCTTTGGCATTAACTGGTTTGACCTCCTTGCAGTTCAAGAGGCTCTCAAGAGTTTTCTCCAGCACCAGAGTTCGAAAGCATCAGTTGTTTGGCGCTCCACCTTCTTTGTGACTCTGTTCATAAATGCTTCAAGTTGGGAAAAAAAAACCCCAAAGGTCCTTCAGTGAATGAATAAACAAATTACGACACATCCATACAACAGAATACTGCTCAGGACACACACACACACACACACACAACAACTAATTAACGCATACACAGCATGCACTATGGAAAGGCCTCAAATCCATTATGCCAAATGAAGGAAACCAGTCTCAAAAGACCACATGGTTCCTGGAAGAATTTTGTCACACTACTGAAGTAGATTCAGACACTCTTCATTTACTTTTTTTTATTGTTGTGGGGATGTTTCCGTTGTTTAAAACCAATAAGTGATATAACAATGAAGACAGGTGGAGTGGAGAAGTAGCTCAGCATGAACAGAGCTCAGAGCACATTGAAAATAATGATGCCCTGAGTCTGGGATTCTTTGATGAGGCAAAGAGACCTTCGTTACCCCTTTTGCTGCATCAAAATCCTGTTGTTACCCTGTGTTCCGGTAGAAGGAATATTCCTTCCTCAGGAAACTCCATTGGCTAACTTTGTTTCCATTTTGTTGAGTTTTTTAAAGGCTGTTGGTTTTTATTGGTGAAGAGAAGGGATGAGTCCATTTGTCTTTGTGAATCTTCATTCATTTATTTTTTTAATTTTATTTTATTTTTAAACTTTACAATATTGTATTAGTTTTGCCAAATATCGAAATGAGTCCGCCACAGGTATACCTGTGTTCCCCATCTTAAAAAAAAAATTTTTTTTGTTGTGGTTAAAGTCACATAATATAAAACATACTATTTTAACTGTATTTAACCTCAGTGGCACTAAGTACATTCACCTTGCTGTGCAACTGTTACCATCATCCATCTCCCGAATCTTTTGAGTATGCATCCCTAGCCTCTCTTCAATAACAAATAATGCAATTTTCAGTTCCCATTGCTTGATTTTAGATAAGAGAAAGTCGACATGGGCTTTGCTGCTGGTTTTACTTGACTTTCTTCCACTCTTCTTGCTCTTGGGTTCAAGCAGCCCTCTTTTTTCCAGTGTTAGGGTGGTTGCTTTAAAATAAAGAGGATCGAGGAAGAGGCCATAGTGCTTTTGTTATTTCCCCCTATGTATCACTTATTAAACTCCTGTTGCCCTGACCATTGTCGCTTCTCACTGAAGTCTGGTTTATTTACTTGAAAATCTGATTTGTTTCATTTTATTACTGTGTTTGCGAAGTAACTGATATCAGATTCGGAGGGAAAGAACTGCCATTTACCAGCAGGCTGTGATGGCTTTGCCTCGGTCTGCAGGCCTGATTTTGAGGCCTCGTCTGCCCTGGGGCTCCCACAGAAATAAGATTACTGGCAATAACTGCTTCAACTGCTTTGAATAACAGACACAACTCAGAGAGCATAAAATTAGCATAAACACAGCACTGGTGTGTTCTCTCAGCGGATATGAGACAGGCAGGCTATGGAAAATTGACTGAAATGGGGTCAGACAACGTAGAAATCTGAAACATAGAAAATACCGCCTAAGAGACAGGAGGTATTACTACCTTTCTCGTTTTCTTTTATCTCTCTCTCCCTCTCTATTCATGCAGTTTTAATGATAAAATGTTAGAACTGATGAAGATTAAAGATGCTAAATCACTAGCCCCCTAAAATGCCTGCATTATCTTTCTAGACAAATTATTATTAATCATTTCTCAGCTTTTTTAATCCTGAGGGTAGAAAAATAAACACAGTTTCACAGGCTTTTAAAATTGATTTTCCTTTTTTTTTTTTTTTTTTTTTTTTTTTTTTGAGGAGGGGTGGGAATATAAGTTTGAAGATAGAGGGTTTGCTTCAGAAAGGAGGTAAAGAGCTGAAGCAGTGCAAGATTGTACCTTGAAACAATTCCTCCTATATCTATTTATCAAATAGTAAAATAAAATATGCTGCCAACAAACGTAATCAAGTCTAACATTCCAGGCAAAGCAGTGACACTGTGCATCTCATTGGGCAGATGGAAGGTATGATTTTGCTGTTTTAATAATACTCTGTCACATATGGGATACAGTTTTCAATACAGCTGCGTAGAGATGGATCCTGTTGCTTATTTATTTTTGGTGTGATGCTGGCAAAGGCCCAAGGTACCATTCCCCAAAATGGAAATGTTCTTGGAATCTAGGATTTTTGGATCTTATCCTGCTAGAGTCTTTTCGAAGGTTTATAATCTAGCACTTCAAATGTGGATTATGGGGACTTTCCTGGCAGTCCAGTGGTTAAGACTTCACCTTCCAATGCAGGAGGTGTGGGTTCGATCCCTTGTTGGGGAGCTAGATTCTCACACGGCTCACTGCTAAAAAAAACCAAACCATAATACAGAAGCAATATTATAACATATTCAATAAAGACTAAAAATAAGTGGATTCTGGAGAAAGGGTCTAAGTGTTTTGGTGCCTTTTCCCTCCCAGGAGACTAACTTTATGTCGCTTCATCATAGTCCGTATATGTTCTCTTTTATAGTACTTTTTACACTTCACTCTGCTTAATGTCAGTCTTCCCCATGACTCTGTAAGTTTCATAAACAAAGAGACCCTTATCTGTCACATTCCCTTCTGTATTCCTAGTGCTTTGTACTGGGCCTGGTATTGATTAAGCACTCAACAACTATGGATTGAATGTGTGAATAAAATATGACTGAGGGATGGGAGATGTAATATTCTGAAGGCTATTGCACATTTTAGATGATAATTCTCAAAGAATCACTATCAAAATTTTGACTACATTCTTGGGATTATTGTCTTTGGGTTCTAAAAGAAGAAGGTGTCTTTAAAATATACACAACAAAAATGAGCTCTTGAGTAGTATCAGCACTTTAATGTTTCCATAAGCATCAGTGATAGAAAGTATATCTCACAGGGTAAGTCCAGCAGACCCTGAGGTCGTCAGCTGCATCTGAGATGTGGTGTCCTTTCTTTTAACAGATTTGAAGGCAGTTAGTAAGTCTAGGTTGTCAGGTCCATGCTCATGTACTCCAGAGGTATCAAATACCACTAAGAGTTGCAGACTACCATGTTCCATTCCACTCTACGTTACAAAGGATTTTGGCAAGTCACTCCTCTGTACTTCTGTGCTTAGGTGTGTCTTATCAAGCACTGACTCTGTGATTGAATAGAGAACATTCACATTTAGTTTTACTTGTTTAGTTATAGTATACATTTCATCTTGGGATAGAATTGATTTGTCACTTTAGTCAAACAAATTTTATTGACTAGGGGTCATCTTCCTTTTTTTTTCTGATATCTTATAATAATTAGGATTGAAATCATATTTTGGGGGCAGAGAAACTGGAACTTTACTTATTAATTACTTTTACCTGCCTCCTTAGGTAAATTATGAGTATGAATGGAGAGACTCCATGTCTCCAGTTGCTAGGATCTTCTAATTATTGCATATAGGTGGTAGATATCTAAAGGGTAGATGATATAGACAGTGTCTTGACTAAATTTGACTCCCATTTATATATAAATGAAAACACACACACAAATTGTGAAAAATGGATGCCAGATCAAGAACCCTCTGATTTTAAATCATTTTCCAAGAAAGTTCTTTCCACCCAGAAATGCTCTCCTGCTTAAAGCTCAACATTCAGAAAACTAAGATCATGGCATCAGGTCCCATCACTTCATGGGAAGTAGATGGGGGAACAGTGGAAACAGTGTCAGACTTTATTTTTGGGGGCTCCAAAATCACTGCAGATGGTGACTGCAGCCATGAAATTAAAAGACGCTTACTCCTTGGAAGAAAAGTTATGACCAACCTAGATAGCATATTCAAAAGCAGAGACATTGCTTTGCCAACAAAGGTCTGTCTAGTCAAGGCTATGGTTTTTCCAGTAGTCATGTATGGATGTGAGAGTTGGACTGTGAAGAAAGCCAAGTGCCGAAGAATTGATGCTTTTGAACTATGGTGTTGGAGAAGACTCTTGAGAGTCCCTTGGACTGCAAGGAGATCCAACCAGTCCATCCTAAAGGACATCAGTCCTGGGTGTTCACTGGAAGGACTGATAGTAAAGCTGAAACTCCAATACTTTGGCCACCTCATGCAAAGAGTTGACTTATTGGAAAGACCCTGATGCTGGGAGGGATTGGGGGCAGGAGGAGAAGGGGACGACAGAGGATGAGATGGCTGGATGGTATCACTGACTCGATGGACGTGAGTTTGAGCGAACTCCGGGAGTCGGTGATGGACAGGGAGGCCTGACGTGTTGCGACTCATGGGGTCGCAAACAGTCGGACATGACTGAGCGACTGAACTGAACTGAACTGAAGGAGAATTTAAATTGTCAGGCACAGTTGTATCTGTGCATGCATAATAAAAGTGATCAGAGAGGCAGATGTGGTTTATTTCACTGAATCTAAATAAAGTGATAGGAATTCACATGGTTAGACTATCTTCTTCTTTTGTGTTGAACTCTTTTCTCTGAAATCTTTTCATGTTAGGACCCTGGCAGCCATATTTGCATAAGTTATCCTGCCTCTAAACAGAGTTACTTCGACCAGCCAAGATCATCAGAATCTTTCTCTAATGAAGCCTGTTTGGAATTTGAGAGATTCTAGTTCAATCTGAACTGTTCCCATCAACTGAGATAAAATAAACTGCAAGTATGTGTGGAATCATCTTTCTCTGGGGACTAGAGCAACAGAGAATCTTCATCTGCCCAGAAAGAAAGATCTATTAGATATTTCATCAATTAGAGATTTGTTGACTGCATGAAACAAAAACAACTACTTCGGCTTACTTTTAAAAATTTTCCACATAATAAGAGGTCCATAGGCAGTCATAGGCATGCCCAGACATAGGCAGTCCTGGGCTGGTAAAAATCTAGTTTTAAACTCCCCCACCCTTAGCATGTGGCTATCACTCTCTTGGCTACAAGTTACTCCATTTTCAGGCATGGTGATTAATTCTAGGCAGAAAGGAACCAGGTCTATGCCATCAGAGTTTGTTTCATTAACAACTTTCTGAGGCCATCACCCTGTGATTTCTGCTTATGCTTCCATCTCAGTAGCTTGGACAATGTTCAAAATGCAAAGATATATTTAAATCTTAGACGCAAAGATGTCTGGGAAAGCTAGACATATTGCTTCTCTGAGCAAACTGGAGTTCTGTTCATAACGAGGAAGGGAAAATATATAGAGAATAGATGCTAGGCAAGCAACCACTGGTGTGGGTTACAGATACTACTTTAAAAAGAATGCGTAAGCTTAGAAAAGAAGAGAGTGTCTGCCTGCATTCCAGATAGCTTTCTGCCCTAATTTCTTATCAAGCCTAGGTAACATCCTGCCCACAACCCACGTGTCCCTATAGCAAGTTACTTTTGGGGGAGCTTACTTTATTTAAAAAAAAAATAGATATTATATTTTAAAATGGTTTTAGCTTTAGAAAAATTGAGCTGAGGACTTCCCTGGTGATTCAGTGGCTAAAACCCTGTGCTCTCAATGCAGAAGGCCCAGGTTTGATCCCATATGCTGCAAGTAAGAGTTCACATGTCGCAACTAAAGATCCTGCGTGCCGCAACTAAAAGATCCCATGTGCCACAACTAAGACTCAGTGGGACCAAATAAATTAATTAAAAAAAGAAATAATGAGCTAATAGTACAGAGCATTCCCCTGTAGCCCCTGGCCCCAGACATGCACAGCCTTCCCTGCTGCCACCATTGCATCAGAGTGGAACGTTGGTTACAAATGATGATCCTATGTGGACACATCATTATTATGGACACCCCAAGTCCATAGTATGTATTAGAATTTATTCTTGTTGTTGTACACTGTACGCTAAGTCACTTCAGTCGTGTCCGACTCTGTGCGACCCCATAGATGGCAGCCCACCAGGCTCCCCGTCCCTGGGACTCTCCAGGCAAGAACACTGGAGTGGGCTGCCATTTCCTTCTCCAATGCATGAAAGTGAAAAGTGAAAGTGAAGTCACTCAGTCGTGTCCGACTCTTAGCGACCCCATGGATTGCAGCCTAATGGATTTTAACAAATTCATGATAACAAGTATCCACTATTATAGGATCATACAAAATAGTTTTACTGGCCTAAAAATCCTCTGTTCTCCACCTGGTCATCTTTTCTGCTACTCTAAGCTCTGACAACCACTGATCTTTTTACTATCTCCACAGTGTTGCCTTTTCTGAGAATGTCATGTAGCTGGAATCATGTAGTATGTAGCCTCTTCAGGTTGGCTTCTTTCACTTGATAGTATTCATTTAAGTTTCCTTCATATCTTTTTTGACATTGTATGTGTATCTTTTTAAAATTGTTATTGGAGCATAATTGTTTTACAATGTTGTGTTAGTTTCTGCCATACAACAATGTGATCCAGCTATCTATCTGTCTATCTATCTATCTATCTATCTATATATATATCCCCCGGAGAAGGCAATGGCACCCCACTCCAGTATTCTTGCCTGGAAAATCCCATGGACAGAGGAGCCTGGTAGGCTGCAGTCCATGGGGTTATGAAGAGTCAGACATGACTGAACGACTTCACTTTCACTTTTCACTTTCATGCATCGAAGAAGGAAATGGCAACCCACTCCAGTATTCTTGCCTGGAGAATCCCAGGGATGGGGGAACCTGGTGGGCTGCCATCTATGGGGTCACACAGAGTCGGACACAACTGAAGCGACTTAGCAGCAGCATATATAACCCCTCCCTCTAAACTTCCCTCCCACCGCACCCCCATCCCACCCATCTAGGTCATCACAGAGCACAAGCTGAGCTCTCTGTGCTATACAGCAGCTTCCCACTAGCTAGTTATTTTACACATGGTAATATCAATGCTATTCTCTCAATTCATCCTACCCTTTCCATCCTCACTTTGCGTTCACATGCCCACTCTCTACATCTGTGACTCTTCATAGCTCACTTTTTTTTGGCATTGAATTATATTTCATAGTCTGGATGTTTATGTATCCATTTACCTACTGAAAGACATCCTGGTGGCTTCTAAGTTTTGACAATGATGAATAAAACTGCTACAAACATCTACCGGCAAGTATTTGTATGGACATGTTTTCAACTCGTTTCAACCAAGCAGCATGATTGCTAGATCATAGTCTTATTTGTACATATGGAATTTTGAAGAGAAGTTTTGCAAGGATCAGGACTCTATGCATTTGTGTACATGTTTTCCATATTATAACTTATGGGCAGAGTATGAACTGTTGCCCACATTTGCCACAAATAAAACAATCTAATTGATTGGATTTTATCAGTCCCCAGACTAATATCTGATTTAAGTTACCTGTTGCATTTTCTTTTCTGCACATTCTCTGAACTAAATTCAATTCATTTCAGTAGAAATCTATAAATCCTTGGTTTATACTAGGATAACCCAATGGAATACCTGAGAAAAGTAATTTTTCTTCCAAAAGAAGTGTGGGTGGTATGTGCATCTACCTCAAAATAAATGAAAAAAATTTTTAAGCTTTAGAATTATGGAAATATGAGTAGAAAATAGTGTCAAGTCATATCCACACCCTTCCCCACATTCCTGTGTCTGGATACTTTCACTGTGCTTCCTCTCCAAACTTGGTTATTTATGCCAAGTTGAATCATCATATCAAGCAAAGACTCAAGATCTACCAAATGCTTATTTGGGTTGAAAATGTGATTCTTCACATTTTCTAGTTTCTGTGTTGGCATGCCAGTCACAAAATCAATGAAAAGTTTTAATAAGCCACCAAATGCTTATGATGTTCCTGGGTTAGAATAGGTGCTTAGTGAATATTGCTGAGTTGACTCATTCGTTCAACAAGCATTTATTGAATACCTCTTCCAGTAACCTTCTAGGTACTTAGAATACACAATTAAAGGAGGTAGACAAGGTCCTTGCTCCCTTAGGATCTGCAAAAAGTGGGTGACCAGGTGGACCATCTATTAGAAAGATTTCCCCTCACCTCCATCAATTAAGATCGCCCCTGGGGCTGTACGTAGGCAGTCTGTTTTCAGTTTGCATCCACATACCAAGTCAATTCATCTATGAACCAAGCTTGGCTTTGTCTTTCCTTGGTCAGCTGGTCATAAGTGTAGGCTACAGGTGTGAGCTGAGGGGGAGGTGCAATGATACAGCAACAGGTATGAGAAGAGTCTGGGCTGCCTGCTCATGCAACTCACTTGGACTCTTTGGTCATGTGTTGAGGTCCTTTAATGGACTGGAACCTGGTGGTCCGGAGTCGATGATAAGAAAGTAAAGGAGAGAAAGAGGCCGATATTCCTTGGTTTATGCAGAAAGCCAATAAAGCCCCTGGCACGGGGCTTGCTCTGTTCACGGAGGCCTCAGGCACCCTTTCGATGGGGTGAAGGCGCAGAATGCCTTCTCGAGAGGGTCTTAGAAGCCCGAGCAGGAAAGTGAGCTCAGAGGGCCTCTGTACTCCAAAGAAATAGCCTGAGAGAGAGAAAGAAAGAGAAAGAAAGACACAGGGACCAGAGCTCTGATGGAGCAAAGGTATTTTATTCAACATTGTGTAGGTATTTATACTGTCTTACAAGATAGCTATTTTCAGCAGAGATAAAATCAAAACTTACAAGTTATCAAGAAAACAAGAGGTCATCCATATGAAAGACAGAGTTGTAAATAACCACTTTTACCATATGGTTCATAAAAAGGAAGAGGGTACTTATCACTGTATAGAAAAACTAACAAAGGAAATGCCTGGATTCCTCAGTCCTGGGAGAGGCTTGCCTATCCTCTTAATTCCTGAATATTCAGGAATTAATAAGGAACAGAGAATTCCTGACAGATCCAAAACAGCATACAGGAAGCCTCCTGTTAAATGCTTCCTGACAGTCATGCTTGATGCTGGTCACAAGGAGGTTGCAGCTAGTCACGGGGAGCAGATGTCTCCACTAATGATTTTAGTGCTTTTCTAGATTTGAGAAGATGCAAGAAATCGGGATTATAAAAATCTGAAAGCATCTAACTCTCTGAAGGCCTCTTCGGTGAGTTTTTTCAGAGCACAGAGGGCCTCATTCTTGATCTCCATCCTAAACTCTTTTCAAGGTGTGTTGAAAATCAATTACTGTAGCGGCCAGTGACCTAATTAATCCTGTAGAGGCAGATGGCAAGCAACTATTTTTAGTTGGCAGTTATTTAATATCTGAGTTACCAAACTTTCCTTGTATTAAAGAAATATATTGTCCACAGCTTATGGTCAGGGAAATTGACACTCTCGAGAGTCTTGGAGGACTCTATGGGTCCTGTCTCTGATTGGCTTTGTGTTTCTGAAGATCCAGGAGGAAAATTCCTTGTGTGTCCTCTATTTCTTTCACTATTTCCCATCTTGTTTTTACTGATAAAAGGACAGCCTCAGAGTGAGAACCCTTTTTGTACACCACGCATCTTCTATGAACTAAATGTTTCTCATATAGTTACTATTTTTCAAATATAAGTAGATGTTAGGAAATATAAAATGTAGATGTATTTAAAACATGACCTCATGTACAGAACTATAGTTTTCAAAATTATGGTTTCTCAGTCAATAGGTGTACTTAAAACAAAGTTACCATAAGTTAAGGACCCATGATAATTTTGGACATTAAAACTAGGTCTTCAATCTTTAGAAAATTGAAAGAGTGTGGAACCTATCTCAGTTTTTGCATGTTGAGGTTTTTAAGGGGGAAGACATGCTTTCATGTTGGTAATAATAAGGTTATGTAACAAACTACCAATTTGTCGAGCAGATTATACCTCCCTCTTCACAAATACTCATCTACATAATTACACATTTATGAATAAGATGGGTACATTGGTTCAAGTTTATGCTGGGAGTAAATGTAATTATTATTATTTTTTAAACCCTCAAATAGGGGGCTTATCTTTCTGACTCCTGCAGAAAACCCTGTATGTGCATGCATACTTATATAGGTTTGTACCCTGATAAACTAGAAATACAGATAAAGCATACTAAAGATGTGTTTTCATAGGAAGAGAAATCACTGCATGAAAGTGTTGTCAGTTGCTTGATATCTTTCTCAGTTTGCTTCTCCTTTTGGTGGGATGAAAATTGGTCTACTGTGGAGACTAGATAAAAGAGTAATATTTCCTCTGCTTTTAATGACAAAACTGAAGTCTTAATTAAGCACAGTGGAGAAGGAGATCATGAACAGATTTCAAAGTCTCTTTTCCTCTAGGCTTTAAAACACATGCATGCTATTGTAATTCCCCAAGAAGGCAGATTTTTCCTCAAGAATAACACCAGTCAAGTTACTCTGCTATTTTTCCTACCCATAGATTTAACGCTATTTCCTAAGCAGCTCTGAATTAATCTTGAAATATCTTCATCACATTTCTGCCTATATCTAGATAGTCCCTGGTATTAAATAGGTGCTAATATATATTTTGGAGAAGGAAATAGCAACCCACTCCGGTATTCTTGCCTGGAGAATCCCATGGGCAGAGGAGCCCAGCAGGCTACAGTCCAGGGGGTTGCAAAGAGTCAGACACAACTGAGCAATTAATACTAACTAGTACTCTTGCCTGGAAAATCCCATGGACAGAGGAGCCTGGTAGGCTGCAGTCCATGGGGTCGCTAAGAGTCGGATACGAATGACCAACTTCACTTTCACTCTTCACTTTCATGCACTGGAGAAGGAAATGGCAACCCACTCCAGTGTTCTTGCCTTGAGAATCCCAGGGACGGGGGAGCCTGATGGGCTTCCGTCTATGGGGTCGCACAGAGTTGGACACGACTGAAGCGACTTAGCAGCAGCAGTATATATTTAAATAAATAAAAGACTATATTCTCAACTTCTGGATATATTCTCCTGATTCCCACCTTTCTTGGAACTTCATGGAAATAAATTTTCCAATTTGCAAGTTAACAAATTATACACTTTGAATCAATTAGTTGAGTGACACAAACTTAGACAGGAGAATCCTTCAGATTAGTATGAAAAGGATTACTGCTCTAATAACCCAAAAAATTAAGATAGAATAAAGCTACTAATTTATTAAATATATGCATCAGTCACCACTTTTACTTCCTTAGGTTTGCCCTTATATTGTCTGGAGTTATTTCAACAACCACTTTGGATTTATTTGATCTAAAATTTTTGAGATGGAAAGCATAAAAGAAAAAGGAACTCTCTCTTTACCTCAACATCTAAAAATGATGTGATTTGGTATTTCTTTTCATAGCTATAATGTACATGTATCTCACCAGATGTGTCTCTAGGCATATTCACTTAGATTTTCAATATTAATAAGTACATGCTACAAGTAATTTTTCTGTGAGCGCTGAAGTCTCAGAGCTTAGTAAGTCAAAATGCTTTTAGAAACTCACTATTACAAGAATGTATAAGGATGTACACATACACATTTAAAATCAGGGTCTCCTTTGAAGTATGGTGTAGGTCAGTGATGGCCAACTCGGGGGCGAGGGGTAAGGGAGTCTCTATTGCCCTGGGGATATCTGACAATGTCTAGGAGACATTTTGGCTGTCACAAGTCAGAGGTGGGGAGACAGAGTGTTATTGGTGTCCAGTGTCTCTAGGCCAGAGAGGCAGATGAACAGAACAGACGTTACAACAAAGAAATATCCAGCACAAAATGTCAATAGTGTAGAAGTTGAGAAATTCTAGAGTAAGGGAAAAGGTACTGGGTACCCTGGCTTACAACTCAGATCTGTTGACTAAGATGTGACCATAGGACAAATTACATCTTTGAGTCCATCTCCTTGCAGAAACCAAGACAAGCCCATTTTGCCCCCATGGAGAAAATTCTCCTTAAAGAGTTTTTACAAGCACGAAGTGAGATACCTGTGGCTCTCTTAATATTTTCTGGTACTCTTTTCTCTAACAAGAGCTCCAGCCTTTGGCAAAATTAAGAACTGATCCTCTATATTTTCTAACTTTTCCCTGTAATAAGGGTAACATGCAAGCGTGTTAAGTTGCTTCAATCACGCCCGACTCTTTGCAACCCTGTAGACAGTAGCCCACCAGGGTCCTCTGTCCATGGGGATTCTCCAGGCAAGAATACTGGAGTGGGTTGCCATGCCCTCCTCCAGGTAACCTTCCCAACTCAGGGATCAAACGTGCATCTCTCTTATGTCTCCTGCATTGGCAGGCAAGTTCTTTACCGCTAGTACCACCTGGAAAGCCCAACTTACCTTAGCCCCAGCAAAGAATGTCTGTTAGACTCAATTTGAAATTCTACTACAGATGAACAACCTTTTAAGGATAAAATATATTATAATACAAATCATTAACTTTAATGTTCGGGTTAAAAATAATAATGATGTAAACACTACATCCCTACCACATGGCTTAAGAAATGAAACGTTACCAGTCTGCTTCCCTTCCCTAACCACTCATGAACTTTTACTCTCTACAGGGAATGACCAGCCTGATCTGGTGTTAATCATTTACATGTTTTTAATTTATTTATTTTTTACTACATTTGTAGTAAATGTTATAATTAAAATATAGTGTGTTTGATAATGTATTGTTTAGTTCTACTGGTTTTGGTTTTTATAAAACAAATTTCTATGGCCTACATTTTTCTCTGACTTATCTTTTTTCACATTATATTTTTGTGATTCCTCCATGCTGAAAGTTTTAGTTCGTTTTAGTACCACCAACAGAAGATGAGAACTCTGAATGCATTAATCCTTGCTAATGCATTGCTATGCTTTTTTTTGTTTCCTATTTAAAGGATATAAAATATTGGTACACATGTACACCCATGGCTGATTCATGTCAATGTATGACAAAAACCACTACAATAGTGTAAAGTAATTAGCATCCAATTAAAATAAAAATAAAAAATAAAATAAAATATTGGTACATTTTTCATTTTAATTTGTACTTTGTATATAACTAATGAGATTGATCTCTCTTTTCACTTGATATTTATTGTTCAACTGTGTTTCCTTACAATTGAAATGCCTGCTCCTAGCTATTAGGCAGTTTTTCTTACTGATTCATAGGCATACTTTATATATTCTGTACATTAATCCTTCTGTTATATGTATTCCAAGTATTTTGTTACATTCATGGTGTCTTGTTAAATATTAAACCTTGAACTTAATGAAACTAAATGTATTTAATTTACCTGGAATTGATTTTTGTATTTGTGAGCTAGAAATTTAATTTTATTTTTTTCCCAATAAATAATTTTGCCCTGTACGTTGTTTTAAGCAGCCCATCCTTTGCCCAGCAATGCGACCTTTGTCATATGTCAAGATCCCATATGTACCTGGGCCTGTTTTGCATCTGTTTCTGTTTTCTTGGTCCTTGTATGAGTGATCTATGGGTCAAAATTACAATATCTTCTCATTGGTAGTGTGTTATGGACCCTTCATGCCATATTCTTTTTGTTCTTCTTCAGAAATGTTTGGTGCTTTTTTAAAAAAATGTTTTACACTCCCATTCAAATTCAAGAAGCATCTAGTCCATTCTCATTCTGTAAAAGAAAAAAATTCTCTAGCATTTTGACTGAAATGTTATTGATTGCATATGATTTGTGAAAATTTGACCTCATGCTAGTAAGACTTTATATTCATGAACATAGTATGTATCCCTATTTATAGATTTTTGAAATGTTTATCAAAAATTTTAAATTCAATAAAATTTATAATATTCTATGTAAAAGTCTTACATATATTTTTATAGATTTATTCCTAGATATGTTGTTTTTTGGAATACTGTTACAAATGATATCACTTTTCATTAAGTTGTCCAACTGTTACTGATCTGGATATTCTGTGTTTTGTGTGATATTTTGTGTTTTGTGGATGACAAAAATCAGTGGATGGCTTATAATCTCTAGAGTATAGAGAAGGGAATCAGCTTTCACCTTGTTATAATTTTATATATTTATTATCTATCCTAAAAATAATGTTGAGTTTATTAGCTTCTCTTCCATTCCATGGGTGCTAGTCATTGGGCTATCATCCTACTAATACTGGATATCAGAATTTCGGATTTATCCAGAGTTCCAGCAGTGCCACCCTTCCCGAAGTGTTCTCTTTTCGTCTTGTGGAGACAACATTCCTACTAAGAAACAAATTTTTATATGGATGTCTTATATGTAGTGACATATACAATTGATTACTGATGTGTTTAAACAGTTATAGAGAATTTACTGGGTCATGTTTATATTTTTATTGTAACCTCCATAGCAATTTAAGTCAGTGTCTCGATTATATTCATGATAGCCTCTGCTTAAGAGGGACTGTGCTCAAATTTCACACACACAAAAAATGTGATTTTTCTGATTTGACACTTTTATTGTAGGGAATGAATCTAGACCTAGAAACATGATCATTTCTTTAAAATGATCTTCCTTAACCTAAAATTTAAAAAACTCTTCCTTAATCTAAAATTTCAGTTTTCCTCACATTTTTTAAGAGAAACTTTTAAAAAGACCTAACTAGTAAATTTTCTAGAGAATGTCAGCTGCCCTGTCTTAATTTACCACTTCCCTTTTACTTCTGGTCCTTTCAGACGTACACTAGCAAGAGTAAACAGCCTAGAATCTCTGTGTTGCTGCAACAAATACAGTTTGAGAAATAATATTTAGGGAAAATACTGACGTGAAAAATCAAAAGATATGCCCAAACTAAACTTCTATCACTTATGACCAGGAAAAAAAATAAATAAACAAAATCAAATAACCAGTAACCTATTCTCATCCTAGAGCTGCAGGCATTTGACTTGCATTTGGGTCAAGAAGCCTTTCTTCAGCTAATTCTGTTTTTATTGGCCAGTTCTTCTTTCATTGTTTTTATATAAACTGATCAATGTAAGCCCTAGTCTAGACAGCAAAATCAGCAAGTGTCCCTTCTCTGCACCTCTGACATTCAAGGGGCTGCCACCATGCATCTCTGAAGGAAAAATGCTAAAACTTTCTATTACATTTATAAAAAATAGGAATAAGGATTAATGAAATATTATATAGATTCTGCTTTTTCAGGCCATATTTATTTGCATCTATTATTATTCCTACTCACTATTTTTATTTATTTCATCTTATGTCATCTTGATAGTATAGTTAT